>NW_019103891.1:0-56170 GCF_001856785.1 Myzus persicae
AGAAAACAAAAACAAAAGTCGAAGGGGGTGGGGTGGGAGTGGGTGGGAGGAGAGACGACGAGAAGTGTTCACTATTATATTATACTGCAGTAAACGGATAGAAAAAAAAAAATGAAAAATAAAACGTTACACAGATGAATTGTCAAAGTAAAAACAGAATTATAACGTAACAGAATTCAAAAGTACAAAATAAAAAACAAAAAAAAAAACACATTCATTAAGAGTCAACACGCATATAGTACGTTATAATAATAATATTACGACTCAGACGCGTTATGCATTTTACGGTTATCCGCCGATCTGTTTGTACCCTTTACATGCTGTTGTAAACAGTACTGTTCACTTTCAGCTGTTTGAACGACAATTTTGTCAGCGGATGCGATTTGCCCTGTTGTAATTTGTTGTTGGCGGCCCGGTTGACGGATGCGCGGATGTCGCTCTGTTGTATGGGCAACACAACAGTTTTGACGACGGGATTGCACTCGAACTTTCGTGGCCTGATCGCGGACACGTCCAGGCTGGACACTCGCGGCGGCACCGGCGGCTGCTGGTAGAGCGGATTGCGCGGACAACCACTGTCCTGCACGAACGTCTTGGAACGGGCCCTGCCGTTTTCGTACTTGCCCACAAGTTTCCTGACCGATATGTCCTCCATGGACGCGGCCGGGCTGGGCCGTTGTGTGACCTTTGGGTGTTCGCTGACCGGAGATGTGGGCAGGCTCTTGACGTGTTCAGTGCCGGTGCCGTCGTCCTCGGTCGAACTCCCACCGCCTCCGCCACCGCTGTTCTTCCTCGACGGTTTTTCTACGGCGTCGCCCGCCTTGGCCTCAAACTCTTCTTTCAAACTCCTTACCAGACTGCTGTGCTTGTTGTTGCACGCAGCGGTGACGGGGGTGTTGCCAAGACCAGATATGTTCGGCTGAGACGCAGTCGCCCGGTTGGCTAGCTTGTGCGAAGCTCCTTGCAGGCCCAGTGTCGGCGAGCTCGAATAGCAATTGGGCTGCAGCAGTTTTTGCTGGTCCTTTTGCTTTGGCCTCTTGGCCGGCCGGTAACAAGGTTCGTCCGCGGCCGTTTTAGCGACGTCTGCGGCGGCAGTGGAGATTACGGACGGCCTTTCGCCGCGTTCGCTGACGTACTGCATGGTCGGCCGGACGTCGTACGAGCCCCACGAACTGTTCCTGGACGGCAAGGTACGTGTGTCGCAAGAGCCCCAAGAACTGTGTCTGGATATGACGTCACGCAACACGACGGCACTGTCGTAGGAGCTCCACGAGTTTTGTCGGGACACGTCACCAGCGCTTACAGCCACCGCCGCCGTTTGATGGTCGAATGGTTCGCGACACTGTTTGCGCTCCTCACGTTCAAACACCCTGTCCAGTCGGGACGAAAACAGATCACCACCGTCCCGTTTCTGTGGGGTGCAAACAGCGATCGAGGGAGGTCTGTGGACGGCTATCCGGCTAAACTTCGGCGATTCGGCGGACAAGGGTTTGTTGACTAGAACGTTGTCGTCGGAAGGCGAATTGGCCGCGCTCGACGAGGCCACCACGCCCTCAAACTGGGTGGTGAGATTCAGCACCAGATTCCGGCCCGGGTCCGTCGTCGATTTGCGGTCCGGACTAGACGTGCAACCACCGGCGCTATTGCTAGTGACGCTACCGCTGCAACTGCCGACGATGCCGCTAGATTCCAGTTCGTTGACTCGCAGCTTAACCGACGATGGTCTGTAACACAATGTTATGCGTGATGTATATATCAAGTTTGAACTATTTATCTGCATTTCACATAGTAATTATAAATCATAGTATACCAAGTATAATACTTTTATTAAAAAAATTATGATATTTTGACTATCATTATGAAAAAAAAAAAAATGATGATAGTTATCACTAATACATTGTAAGTAAAAATAAACAGGGACTGATCAACCTGCAGAATTTTTTCTTCAATAATAAATTTTTAATTTTTAACTATTCCCAAAACATAATTTTTTCAAATTCTTGAATTTTTTTGTACTACTTAAGGAGTGGCCAGTGGTCATACAAATTTTTGTTATTCAAATGAGAACCCCCTCCCCCCCATTTTACTCTAAATTATTTAGTGGATAATTTTTTTGAAAATGTTGATGTTAACTGAAATTTAAAATTCAAACGAGTAGTTATTTGAAAAACGGAAGTTTGAATCTCTCTACATAACACTTCTTAAGTAGTACAAATAATTTTAATAATTTTAAAATAAGATCTAAGCAAGCAACTAGGTATATTTAAAAATTCCAAAAATCTGATTTTGAATAACTATTGGTGTATCAATCTGTATAGTATAATATTTTCCCCCTCAAGGATTGTATAGTAAATTCACCACGCACTCAGGTACCGTTAAATTAATATAATAACGGATATTGTATACTTTAACACTCATTTAAACGAAATAAATTATACTTTGTGTATTGCAAGATAGATTCACTCGTGCTGTCATAGTAGATCTCTAACGAAATATTTACTATTAATCGTTGTTATCGAACATGGTGGGTATAATAATATACGTTACCTGGGGGCTGGTGGTGTAGCTGGTTGTAACTGAACGATTTTGTTCTGCGACACGCTGTACGATCTTAGGCCGTTTCCGCAAGGCATGAACACACTGACGTTGTACTTATGGGCTTCGAATGGAGGCAACGGTGGTGCAGGTGGAATATTCGGAACTTCTACTTCCACTTCTACAGCAATTTTATCCGTGTTAATTTTCTCCAACGATTGCGACAATAACGCTGAAAATATACACATACATTTGTTATTTTTACAAATATGCACCTCCTTTTTTTTTAATGGGATGCGTTCAATTTTTTTTAGACACCAATAAATTGTACATAATGACTTAATAACCTTCGTTTGTTTTTCTTAATACAAATAATCCTCACAAGTGTTTTAAAGACGATGATAATGCAGTAATTCTATCCAAGAGAGGAAATTATTTAATGGTCTAGGAACATACCATGATATTTAATGAAGAATGCAATCTTTTGACATTGATATTAAAAGTAGAACAAAAGAATATATACGCACAACATAAGTTGTGATTATTTCGAATCCGTTTAAGTGTAATTTCGAGCCACAAAGGCCATACAAATATAATTTTACACACATTAAATATGTTTTTATCAAAGTTGAACTGAATGGTGTATAGGTAAAGAGTATTAAGCTATTTAATTAAAATATATATATATGTACGTATATTGGTTTCATTTTTCCATTATTTAAAAGCCATAATTGAACACTTATTCTATTGGAATAACGGAGGAAACGGTTTATTTTATCAAACGCAGTCGATTCAAAAATATATTAACTCACTAGAGCTGGTTAAAATGTCAGTGGCAAAATTATTTTCTGGTGACCATGACTTTGGTCTGCCGCCGCATTTCATCAAATCGTATCCACTGATATCTAATAACTTTGGCGGCATCAATCGTGTTGGCGGACTAGGCACGACGGGTTCGTTTTCTTTGTCTAACCGATCCGGTGGCGTAGCGTCTTTGTCACCTTCACTCTGTGACCTCGGGGTGTCCAGAGCCTTTTTCGGCGAATTAGGAGGAGTGATGAGGCCTGACGTGGCCACCAAGTTTGTCTCGGATTTGGAGCGCTGCAATTTCTCGCGGTTTTTCATCGCGGCCAATATTCCTTGATAAGTTTCTAGCTGTAGGATGAAATGTTTGTTGGGTTTAATGCAGGTGCGTTTAGACTGAACGTGGTCTAGTGCTTTTTTGAAAGACCAGTTGTAAGCCTTCATAGCGTACGCTATTACGACGCTCGCAGACCGACTGACGCCCATCTTGCAATGTACCAAGACTTTAGAGCCTTCTTGTCTGAAAAAATAAAACACACGTTGAGCACAACGACATTGATATTATAAATGAGTGCGAGTTCTACAGTCCACATACTCGGCTTTTGTGATGTATTTATAGGTGTTATCCCAGTGCTTTAATAGATCAGTCTTATCATCGTCGTACACCCTAACGTTGAGATAGTTGAACGAGCCAGGGAAGAAATTGTCGATTTCCCTTGTCACATTCAGTATGTGTCGTACACTGAAAAATAAATGCGAAATATAATGTATGTATATGCAATACATATACAAGTGAGATGTGATGGTGGGCGACATTTGCTAGGTGTTCAAAATATCATGTGTTTGAATAATATGAAATGTTAGAATATATTTAAAAAAAATCGTTGTATACGTTGTATATTAAATTGTATGTTGAAAACGAGTTTAAAATCAAAACAAAAAAGGTAAGTATCAAATAATGAACTAGTTAAATTAGTTAAAAAGTTAATTTTTTGAAACTTTTTATCACAACAAGTTTAGCTTATTTTATGATAAATTTAATAACTTAACTAGGTAATTAAAGTATATATTGTAATAAATTAGTTTTTTCAGTGAACTTTAAAAATAATTCTTAAGACTAACTAACTTAATTTTTTAAATTAACTATTTAATTGTATTGTATAGGTACAATGGTTTTAAATAAAAATAAGCTAATGAATAATATTGATTAATCGAAAACGTGCAACTGCTTCAACTGCATGGAGTCAACTTTTGGCGTCATGGGCCAAAAAATAAATACAAATTTTTCATGGACCACAAATTTTATAAGTACCTTATTCTATTTTAAACAAAAATGAACAGTCATATAAAATTTAGTTTATTTAGGTTCGTTACTGCTAGGGTTATTAATTTAATAAGGTATCTTAAAAAACAAGCAAACAAACAACATTTTAACACACTATTTCCGAACCATACTATCTTAGTTCGTGGTTTTTAGTGTAGTCTTACACATAATGTCTACTTTTATACAAATTATAAATTTAACTGGTGGGTTAAATAAAATTGATATGAGAGCTGAGGGTGCCAACCTCTGGCTTAGACCACTAAAGCGAATAGCGTAAAGGGTACATTTTTAACAAAACGTTCAGTTATTATTATTATTTAAACAATTGAAACTATTTGTGACGAGTTTGAAGTTCCCTCTACTTTGTCCAATCTTCTCCAAACCTTCGCCATAATAATGAAAATAAGATGAAAACCAGTTTTTAGAACTTGAAACGTAGCCCCCCATGCCGTCCGATCACTTCAATCATTCGCAAATATTTTGATATATTTGTGACCCGAACGGCAGTAATATAAAAAAATTAATTTGGAAACTTATTTTTAATCATATTAATTTTAAGCTTTTAGAGTTAAATGTTTTGTTCGCTTAATATTAACTTATGACTCAAAGTTCTGAATTTTGAATTACCTGTACTCTAATTAGTTAATTATTTTCATTAATTTCTCTGACTTTGAAAAATAACCAGTATGTGCTTAGTGTATTTTACATTTGAATTTGACTTACTTCAATTATTATAATATTATGATTGGAATATCGGAATATAATATGACCTTAAAATACTTTTTATTCGAACTCGTGATTCACTTTCGATATAAGAAAATATTTACACGCTATATAATATGTCTCTTGGTATTATAGTTTATGTAGGTGATTCGATATCATAGTATACTACGGGTATTGTTTTTATCAGTACTGTGTTTATATACCCATTTCGGCTTAGTTCGTCAAGGTTTGACGCATTCCACTCGGAACCAAGGTAAACGTGAGGGAATATTTGCGTGGCCGCATCCATCTGACCCAACACGGTGAGCATCTCTTGGTCGATGAACGGTTTGTATTCACCCAGATCCATGTCTAGCGTTTCTTCCAAACGGCCCCTAATGAACTTGGACGTCACTTCGTCCAGGTCTACGCTCATCATGATTTCTTTCAGGGCACTGCGTATCACGCGTTCAGTTTCTTCGCGTTCGCTAGGTCTATAAATAACCACAGTTAAATATAATGTACATAAATTAATGTGTACGTAGGTACTCGAAAGCATTAGGTATTGTTATTATTGTTTAGAGTTTGAAATTTAGACGAATGGACTTACTTTGTCCTCAATGAGTCGGGTGACGGAGGACGACGCGACTCAATTGAATCCATAGCGTTCCATTCGTTCAAACATGACTGGTCGGAAGAGATTTGTTTCTCGTAATGCGTTATCCAATCGTGGGTAAGGCCACCTTCGAAAAAGTTGTGTTCACGGGCTTGAGCGCTCACCCGATGTAAGGATTGAAGAGCCGACCTAGAATAAAATTATATGTCAATTAATATCAATTACTAATGTTTATAAAGTTTAAAATCTATAAATGACAATTGTTAAAAATATATATTTCAAGGTAAGAATATGAACTATATTTCCACCCACCATAAAAACAACTAGGCAGTTCAAATGCTAAAAGTAAAATAAAATTCAACATAGGTTTTATGTATACTAGGTTATGGTCGCTTTTCAATTTAATATGAATAATATGATATACTATAAAAACATTAAAAATGAATAGGTACATATATAATAAATTATAAACATTTAACGATAATTTATTTTATAATGTGTCAACATCAGAAAAATAATTTCCAAAAGAGTTTGCACTCGACAAATAAATAATCGTTAAGGTACCTAGTACCTATGGAATACTACACCTGTAACGTTATTATTACAAAAACGACAACAATAACAATCGAGATCGAGTTTTGACAGTTTCAAAACGACTGCTAAGTGCAAACGTTTCAATAGTGTTTGGCCGTTTCTCAAGATTTAATACAGTTTGCCATTTCGAGAGGTTTGTTCTCGGTGCTCGAGTTTCACATAAACACATACAAACATATTTGTACAATTATTATTTTAAATTCTGTCCCAAAGGTATATATGGTTATATTCTATATAGAATATAATATAGGTAACATGTATCGTGTCACGCTGCAATATTCTTATACGCAAGGTTCTTCACATTTAGCATATTATATGGTAAGTGCTTTCTTTTATTTAACAACCAAACATAACAGCAGTACAATCAAAGAGTATACATGAAATTGTTAGATGAAGCCCACAATCGTTTTTTCTACAACTATTGTCTTCGGCGCCAATCGAAGAATAAAAGCCGTCACACACACACACGCACACACACTTTGCAGTATAGGTGCTATAAAAAAACACCTGTGCATGAGGTTTGAATAACAACGAAATCGTCAAAATATCATAAATCATCGGAGATAAAAAAACAAAACGAAAGAGAGCACTACGATTCATCAACCGTTAAAATTTAAATAAATAAACAGCTTTCTTTCTCGTAGGTATAATATAATATGCAATGTTCCACGAGACGACTAGACACTTTTTTATTGTTTGTGCTGCAGATTGTGCGTAAGGCCAAAAAATCAAACAATAACCGACTTGTGCGGGACGCAGAGAAAGCCGATGGACGTCTGTTTCCAAATTGGCTAGTGGCCATAAACGCGTTCTCGTACATTATTTTTGTATGATATTGTTTGCCGAGCCCGTCATCTCGTTTTCCTCCCGCTGCCGCCTCCGAAAGATAAGCTTGTCTATATAAGCAATACATACAGCCTCATGTAAGTTGTACTATAATAGCGCAATTGAGTTTTTTTTTCGTTCTGAGAAAAATATATTATATACGTACTTGGCAGACGTCGTGAAGGAAACAACGGCGAGTACGATTGCAAGCGTAATATACGCCGACACGTAAAATGATTAATGCATGAGCTGTAGATGCAGCACGCGTGCATTATGGTGCATTTAATTTAAACTTGAACAGATTCGGACACACAGACGCGCGTATATTAGTATAGAGACGGTCGTCGGATGTATAATATACCTTTACAGAGATAATATGTACATTGTACAGCCTACACGCACTGTAGCAGGTATATAAGCGGGATAATCCATTTTGTAACACGAAGTAGTGGACCACAACTTATGATGGGTTTGTACCTCTTACACCCATTACACTCCTCTCATCTAACTTGGAATAGTTATAATCAAAAATATTTATTCCATATTTGCAGTGATATAAGTACGTATTATGTTGATAAATGATGAATACAAGCATCAACATTTTTAAGTATATAGGTAGTAGGTACCCCGTTTCAGGTAAGTAAATAACAAAATATCGATTGCCATTTATTGTAATTGACTTAAACATTAGTGGTCATTTAAATGGATCATTCTGCATGTACGACACGTGTTGTACAATGTAATGTGCCTATGCTGTTCTGGAATATGCATAGGTATAATAAACACATTATGCACATCATACACTTTACAGCAGTATAATAAGAAAACCAACAGAGAACTACGTAACACTCGTAATAGTACTCACACATACGTTATTTAATGTTTCGTACGTTATTTACCTAGTGGTCTCGCGTATGACGCTATGTGAAGAATCTGACACAGATTAGAATATTTACGGAAACAAAAAAATTTCAATCTCAATCAAAAAAAAAAAGGAACGAACAGTTAGTTTCCATCTGTAACCGAAGAGTATAGATATATATTATATAGATACATTGGGTATTAGTCGTTCTGGTCGCATGATTTTGCTATGGTACCGTTAAATGATTTACGGGATTTAAAATATGTTTCAATCATGACAACTTTCTTTTATATTTTATACGCAAGCAATACACGTCAAACCGTTTTGCAGCTTGTGTATGTATGACGAGGAGCGATATAAAGATTTTTTTTACCTTTTCGGTACTTCGCATATAGTCAAGAATTGTACCTAAAAAAAGGCGATTTATATACCGAGATGTTGAAACAGTAAAAACGATTGCGTATGGAGTACGGACAATATAGGTACACTATACACAGTTTACATCGACAATTGGTGAGTATATAAATATTAAAAACGTTGTTTTTTGTCTGATGTCTGATGACGAGATGATTTTAGTAAAAAGTTAGGTGATCCGATGATGGCAGTCGTAAACGTGGCAATTAAAATATGAGTATTATATAATATTTATGTCCCGCGCTGTAAATAAAAATAATGCTTCCCAACGATTCTTGAAATTAAATTCCTTCGGCGCGTGACAAATGGCGTATGGATCGATATATTATACATTCTCGTACATCATGTTATTATTTATTATACAATACTATATTATGGAGTTCTTAAAGCGCGTACGTTATATACATTTTTGATTTGTTATCTGAAAGTTTTTGCGTTCACGGCCGGCCGTTCGGACGTGAAACGCCGACAATGCATTGAAATCTAAATGGAATCCCGTAATAATCGTAAAGGAAGAGAAAATCGGGCACGTATACACTACGTCTTCTCATTGTGTCGCGCTCGGGAAATTGGGAATGCTTACATAAGAAGTATATAATAATAGCAATAACTAATAAGTATAATAATATAATACGACGCCAAGAACGAATTGTATATATTGTCATAGCTCGTAACGGTTGTTGATATTATATATATTTCGTTTGGAAGTCCCTATGACAAATTACGTCCTCGTCGCGCTTCACCTGGTTATATATATATACATTTTATACAGTATGATACTTTCGACAGCTAGCGAACCAAAGTAATTCCAAAAAAATATTCACTTTTTTAAAATTTTAAACGTATTGCAGATCTAAACTCACTTTAAATCAAATGTTCATGTAATAATAATGGTTTCACTTACAAATAAACTGCGATTAGTATATAATACAATTATAAATTATGTTAATAATTCAATATTTTAAGAGTTTATCATAATATAATTTTTGAAATAATTAGAGGTCTTTGTTAAAAGAATCACTCTGTATATACATTAAACATACATGTATACAATATATAATATGTACTGTACATAATACATACACTGTATATATATTTGCATTTCATGTACAACAGGGAGCGCGTGGTTCAACATAATAAGCAATTGGAAAAAGCCAATGTACTCGTAAAATCCGTACACGCCGCAGTCATTACACTGAGAAGGGGGTAAGTTTATGAAGGGTGGACTATTGTATTTAGGGGTGGTATATGTATGTAGACGTCGCGAAAAACAGGCGCCACTATAATCGCATTTTAATAGTGGGGGTCTCGATGAAAAGGGCTTTTTTTCAGATCGGACACGATACTGAACCCACGATTGGTTTAGCTGATAAACATTTTTTTTCAATTTCATTTACCCACAACTACAGTTATATATTATACTGCAGTGCAGTGTATTAGAAAAATAAAAACTTCAGCAATAATTCAAATATGAATGTTTTTTGAGAATTCAATGGTTTAAATGTGTGTGCATTCAAAGCAAACTTCGACATTTCAACGAAACTGGGTCGAGTGAATATATAGGCATAATTAGACGTAAAGCGTACAGCTGACTCACGATTTCAGTGAAAATGAAGGATGTTTATACCAAAAAATATCAACTACAGAAGCTAGTTTTGAGCATCGCACGGAATAATATTTAAAAAGTATAAAAACGAGAGGGTGAAGAAAATATTGAAAATATCACTCATAAAGATATACACTTACTCGAGTAATAAACTAAGCAAAAACATCATATTTATTATTAAAGAATCAACAATAGGTTAAGATGACATACGTCAGCAAAACTTTATTTAATAAAAAATATAAAAAAATTATTAAAGAAACACTACTATACAGATGATACTATAAGAATTTAAAACAAAATATGATCACGGATGTATTGTGTAAACGTATATACATTATACATACAATAAACATATTGTAATATAGGTATAGAATACATTACAATATTACATATCGAGTAGTATAAAACTATAAAGGTATATTTAATATAATATATTCAACGAAGTAAAATCGTATTGTGTAAGAACGAGATATTAAAGAGTATATAATATTAATAAAGGTACATACTCGTAATAAATAATAATCCAAGGTATATAATAAATATGTATACTTTTTTTTTTTTTAAATGTCGTTTATTTATGAAAATTTACAATCTATACAAAAATGGTACAATAAGTAAATGTGAATAATGATTAAAAAAAATATTTATACTATGTAAAATATTGGGGGTTTAATCACTTTAGCTTTCAATTTCGTTTATTCGCATTAATTCATAAGTTTATTATACCTACTTTATAATAATGTCGTCTGTAATTTCTCGCGCATTAATGTGTTATTTAAAACGATTAATTGTTGCAGTAGATATACATTGGTTTATAAAAACGGTTTAATTTTGAACCGGTAACCTCAATATTTTCGTTGACGAGCGAGTATTTTAGTTGACGAAACGTCAATAAAAATAATAATAATCCAATGCGGTTACCGACTTACTTTCGGACATAGGCAAGAAACTAAAAATCTGGGGAGAAGGATGTACATTTTTTTTCACAAAGAACGTCAAATATGATTTAAGTACATATTAGGCATTAGATAATAATATACATATTATAATACATCGAACATCAAAAGGGAGGGGGCTAAAGCTATGACCTACCTATATATAATATATATATATATAATATTATAGTGGTCGGGTTACCAAAAGCGTTGGAAACAAACAGTAACCGACCTTTTCAGAGCATATAAAAATCGGTGCCAAAGGCCCATTTAAGTATATGCAGCGGGGCGGCGGCGCGGGCGGGATACCGATGATATACGTTTTTAATCCGTCCTTCTTGGCTAATTTTAACGCGTTCTTAATTTAGTATATTATACAGCTGTAGTTGTAGTTTACACCTATGGTCGGAGACGGGAAGACGATCGATCGGGAAGGGCCGGGAGAGGCAAGAGGAGTAATTTTTTTTTAGAGATTGCGATATGTCACGAGGGTTTGACGAACTTTTCGAATCTGCTTTTGGCACTGCCAGCGATTAGTAGGTCTCCTATTATGTGTTTATGTGTATTAAAAACCGACCCCGTCGACTCGTTAAATGTTAGGCGGGAGACGATAGTTGTTGTCAGCGATGCTGCCAACGGAGAAGTTCGCGGGCGATGCAGAGGTCAGGGCTTGATAATTGGAGTAAGTACCTCTGTACGGCACCACAGTGTTTTTCGTTTGGACAGCACACAATAATATTATACACCTATTATACGACCTATCGTGTGGTGGATAAAAGTAGTAAAGTTTGTATAAAATAACAAGCGATGGCCGGCACACTGGACCGGTTAACGGGATACCCACAGACGACTATAATATCGCGATAAGAACACAACAAGCGCGCGCGCCACAACTGGTTCGCTGTGCGGTGTGCTACATCGGCGACCGATAAAAACCGCTTACTTTACTAGCACGGTGTCCTAGCTCCGCCCGCCGTTCCAAATATAATAAATAATAATAACATAGTAATAATAATAATAATAATAATATAATGTTTAACGACAACGGCGGTCAATGACGATTGTAGCGAATTTAGGACTTGTGTAGCGCTTATAACTGGACGACGAGGACCATCGCACTAAATATTATTTCGTTTTCAATATCGGTTAGTACTAAACTATATAGTAAATGCGTGAATAGTAAATAAATAATATAACATATGGATGTCCTTGCTGTACACGGCTGGTAAATATTGTAACCGAGAAAATCGGTGTGTTTTATAGGACGTAGACGAGTTGGAAACTGTGACACGATGGCATTGTCGATCGATAATACCAAACCTGTGTAGTGTGGAAATTATGATAGTGTATAATATTACGTTACATATATTGTAGTGCACGCACGACATTAACCTCTCTCGGCGCGAATAGTTCGAGAGCGCGGAGATCAATGCAATCAAGGCCGTGAACACGGTACGCGCTCGAAGACAGATGGATGGGCTCGACGAATTTCGTAATATGGGTACCGACGATAAGTGTAGTACCCATAATATTATAACAGATCCTATTCGTATTTCGTGCAAACACACGTGTGTACACTATACGCGTGGTGGACGTCCGGTCACGATGAGCGCAAGTAGAATCCCATCCCAAATGGTCACGACGACTTTCTAACGGCAGTGGATGATCGAAATCCGAAATATTGCTATCCGTGGTGCAGAAGAGGAGAAACGGCAGAAGAGCTGATCGTGCGCTGCAAAAATTAGACACGATAGCAGATATTACAATTGCTTTGAGATCGCATAATGCATGTACTGAATCGCGATCCTGTATATACATTGTTAATTTAATAAATTCTGATTAGATGAGTTTCCTAAGAAAATTTGCCTCCATTAGAAATTTACTTCTATATATTTTCGCCGATCTGAACCCACTCGCATTACGTATGTATAGTTAATAGGAATATTATGGGAACCTGCATGTAATCGATGCAACTGATTCTGCTATATAATTAACATTTTCATCCAGTGGCGGATTCTCAAAATTTTTCTGAAGGGGGGAGGAGGTTCTAAAAAATAATATGTTAATATTTTATTTTATTTATATTATTTCAGTAGATTCTTGATAATCAACCTAAGTACTTATATTTGAAATATATACATATATTATCATGTTATACGGTATACCTACTGCAGGGTCAGACTCTGTGCATGCATTATTTAATTATATATGTATATATCAGTGTCTGGGGGGGGGGGGTCCAGACCCCATGGACCCTCCCGTAAATCCGCCACTGTTTTCATCGTTTCAATAGAACTAGCCTTTTAGATAAATAATATTCTTTAAGAAATTTGATATTTTTGAGGTCCAAACACAAATGATGTCTATATGTGTTTGGTTTAGCATCGTATTATATATAGTAGTGTAGTGTCGTTTCCGTTTACTTATAAATGAAGAATTCCTTATGTTCAGATGTCTTAAGTAGAGATAACGTTTGGACCAGTTTTTATTTTGTAAATCCTTATCTATATTGTATCTAATTGTGACGTGGTGAAATTTTAATGTCAGACTTTGGGTAGTAGATATTGAGAACAATGCGTAATGAGATTTAAAGTTGTCAATAGAAACTAGATATTTGAACAGACACATTGTGAAACAATCGAGTACAAAATCTAAACTGTTAGAGATTTAATACGTGGTACGTCATATTACATATTTATAATGTGTTGGTTATGTCTGCTATTATATTATTATACATCACCAGATACAAAAGCTCCGTAACCATATCTTATCAAACAATATATTATACAATTTAAGTCTTATTTTCGCACGACGTGCAATCTATTGTACACGAATTGATAGTTTGGCCAGCTTTTACAATACCAATATTTTAGGCACTCGTTAATAAGCAGAAATCGGCATGATTCCTATGGCAGACACCACAGTTGATTAGAATTTCGATTATACTCAGGTAATGTACAACCAGAGAAATTCAAAATAAAACTTCTATAGGTGTGCCTATACTTTCGTTTTAATAAGACATCTCTGTTACGATTGAATTTGATCCTATTAAACGAAAATAAAATAATAAAATCTTGCAATTTAAACTACTGAATATTGACGCTCATTACAAGAAATGAATAAACATGCGACATACCTATGTATTATATTATATACTGAGTGATTCACCGAGTTGTTCTAATTTTACTTTTTTGGAATTTTTAAATAATATGCTTAAAGCTTAAGACCATATTTAAAATTCTTGATATTATTTATGTTGAGTATAATAGGTAAACGTTAATGGGTTTAGAAGATATGGGTGAAATAGTGGTTTGAAAATTGTATTGATGAATATTAATCTATTAACATTAATAATCTGTAAAAATGGTTCAAGTTTAATAAATATTACATCCAATATTACACCTACTTTATATTTTTGTAATCCCACTTTTAAGTACTATTATCCTTAGAATAAATATTATAATAACTGAGAAACTACCCATTCAAATTTTGAATTAGGTACATCAAAATTATCTAAAAATATTGTCTACTAAATAATTCCAAGTAAAAAGAGAGAGGGGGGGGGGTTAATTTTAAAAACAGAAGTTTGTATCATCATGCGTGTAGTACATACAAATGCAAGAATGGTTTAAGTAAGTATATACTTATAATGAAAAATTCCAAAAATCAGACTTTTAATAAAATCATTATTAAAGGAAAAAAACATGGGTAGCAACTCGATATTTTCCACTTCAAAGAAAATATATGAATCATAAATAGGTTTTTTTAAGAAGTAACCATGCTACAGAAAACGTAATGCGAAATAGGTGAGTCAGAAAATCAAAATATATCTGTATAGTGTATGTAGATAATACCCAGCTCCAAAACATATTTATGTTTAAATGGGGGTGAGCATCATTGGTGAATCACCCTGTATAAAATACATCTAAATCTAATTATTACATTTCCAACCAGTAATTTAAAAAAAAATGTATATAATCATCACTTGTCAATCAAGACGGACGGCCGAAGGACGTGCCGGTGATATTCACACGGGCAGTGAGGTGTACCTTCGACGTGCCGACATCCATAAATGGATTAAATTCAGGTACCCCCAAACCACTGTGTTCGTTCCGTCGAGATAACACTCTTCATCATTATTACTGATGTTATTATTATTATTACTATTACTACTAATAGCACTACTTTTATTATAACTACTATTATACTAAAGAGATGGAATCACGTATGTAACATACCTTACATGGTATAACGACTGTTTATCGGTTCTGTGCAGCTAAAATTATTTATTCTACACAAATCGTAGAATGGATGAGGTTTATAATTTATTTTTATTTCTACTCTTTTGCAAAACCACCATCAAATACTCAGATGAAAATTACCTAAATGATACACAGAAGTGTAAATGACCTATAGTTTGCAGTTATTGTTGAACATTATAAGTTCGTTAAACTCGAGTAAAACAATTTCATATTGATACACGTGGCACGTTAGTTTCTTATTATTGAAGTACTTATATTAATATATTATTATGTAGTATAATTTTATAAAAGGAATAAGGGATAATGTTCTACAAAAAATAATATTTCAGATTAAATGAATGAACAAGATTTTTTTATACTTCGTTATATGACCAACAAGTTCATGCATTGCATTATTTAAAACAATATAAGTGCCAGCACATAGCCATTAGCCGCGGAAGCAATGCGAAAGCAGTTCCCGCGGCGTTGGCGGTTCCAAACTGAAAAAAGGTACATGGACATTAAAAAAAAAAATAAGTCGTAGCAACAGGGAATATATTTGAACCTGTTGGGAAATAAATAAGTAAAACAAAGATGACAGGTGTATAATGTACATAAACTTTTCAAGTATTACTAATCTAAGTGCCACTGATGTTTTGCATATTATGCATAATGCATAAAATTGTATCGATAATTTATGTATAGAGGCACATCGGAGGAATATCGGAATAAATAACTTTTAGGTGTCGTAATCTTTACTCAATTTTTCTTTAACGAACTAACTTTGTTACTTGCGATTGCAGATTGACTGGTATTAAACTAATATTATCTGGTATTATTTAGGAAATTATCCTTTTTCTTAAATATTACAAAGTTAAACTACAAATATGAATATAATATATTCGATGATTATAATTGATTACTATATATTATAATATTTAAACTCATACTAAAGGAAACTATCTTAAGTATTTTTTCCCAGTTAAAAACCATTGTCCGGTTAAAGTCGAAAACTAAATTTTACAAACGTCACTCGATAAAAGGACAACAACAACGCTGAAAATATTGTATACCTACTTGTTTAAGGCAGAATTAATTAATTTAACAGCTGAACATCTGAACATAATACAGAGCACAGTTTAATTTTTGCACAACGTTCAAAATAAAACCATGGGCAAAGTGATACTGCTTTGCTATAGGTTAGGTTAGTATGGGAATTAAAAACCATACCTCACAAAAAAAATTAATTTGCCTTCCTGATAAACTTTTTTTTTTTTTTAAGGTAGAATAACTTATGAGTTATGAAGAATCTTGTATCAAAGAAGAATGTTGTCAAAATTGAAACTTTAGACGCTCATAAAAAATGATTATGAATTTATGATCAACTTTTTTTTTTAATTTCCACTAGGTAACAATAATTTATGAAAAATATTGATTTAAGTTTTCAAGATTTTTGACCCAACAAACAATTTTTTATCAACAATAATTTAAAAAACAAATAAATATTTTAATTTTCTTATGTCTTTTAATAGCTTAAAAAGAGCCAAAATATTTTGAACATATTATAAAAATACTAATTTAAATAATAGGTATAAAGTTTAGGTACTTTTCTGTTATCCCTACTATACCGCAAGTCTCCATTCTGTTATCTTGACTACCACGCCGGTGCTGCGACTAAAATTCGCTGGATTACCTGTTCCCGACAGTTGTATTTCTGTCATTGTATTTATTAATTTTAAAATAATTATGAATCTGTGGAATTTACCAAACAGTGAAAAAGATGCGATTGAATTTTTCCAATAGAAGGGTTTACTTCCGGGGCACCGTAAATGCAAAAATGGTCATAAAAAAAAATTATACATCGGTCAAAAAGAAATTTTTTGGAAATGCAACGTCAAGACGTATCAGCATAAAACCAATATGCGTAAATAGGTTATCTGTCTTTTTTAACAATACTCCGATTTATATATTGTTGGAGTGCAGATTTGACCTCCGTTAAATTTTGTGAAAAGCATGAAGTTGTATTAATATACATTATTATATAAACGGCAATTCATGTGTTTTATATATTAAAATATAGAACTATCTGGATATTACTTTAGTAGTCGAGATAACAGAATTGAATGGTCGCGGTAGTCGCGGCATCGAGCGGTAGTAGGGATAACGGAAAAGTACCAAATTTTATATACATACATTGTACAGTTATTATTTTTAGAGTTACATAAAAATACAAAATCAATTTTGTCGAAATTGTCTTTTTTGTTTTTCTTATGATTTTTCTTATGCTTAACTACTGAGAATTTTGTACTTATGATCTTCTAACTACTTACTAGATTTACTTTATTACCATAAAAGTTGTTTAGGTACAAAATCGAAGAACACACAAAAAAACACATATCATTTTGAAATCAATTTAGACTATAAATGACAGATTTAGAGTATGTGACACTACAGCGAAGGTATGATGGAATATATTTTTTTTCTACAGAATTACTTACATTTATAATATGAAGTTGCTGGTTATTAAACACAAATTGTTGAATTATACTATATCTTTATATTTATAATGACAAAAACTGATTTTTGTTTGTAAATCATATAGCAAAACAAATTTGATTCAAGATTCCAAGAATTCTTAAAAAACAAAAATTAAATCAAACAATAATTCACACAATGTAAGCCTAAATATCAAGCGAACAACGTTCAAAATCCGACCAATTCGTTAAACATTTTGAATATAATTTTACGAGAATACGATTTTTTAGTTTTTATTTACTTCCGACAAAAAAAAAATTGAAAAAAATGTATGATGCAATTACGATATTATGGTATTTGATAATACAGCCGAGTATCATAATATTAGTATAAAACATTATCAGCGTTTTCATAAATATAATATTTGTAATTTGTTCTTGTTCTACAATAAAAGAATATAATTATGATGTTATTAACAGACGATATACAGATTATACGTGGTAAATCAACTCATTTACTGACAACAAAATTATAACAACTATCATTAATTTTTTTTTAAGTCTATGGCATTGCAACAGATACCTCATTATTCTGTTTACTTATATTTTTTTTTATGTAATAATCTACTTCTAATGGCTTGAGAGAAAAAAACGATTTAGTGTTGAGTGTGTTTGAGTTATTACGCAAGAAGAAAATAAAGAATAGATAAACACGTGAGAAACTTATTTTTCGTTTGACAACCAACTTATGGTAATATACATCGAACATTAGTGTATCAAAACATCAATAATACTTATTTATCAGAAGGAACGTATCAAAACAGAATGGTTAATTTTAAGAATCTTTATTTGGTTGGAGGATATTTTACAGTGTATTGTACCTATCTATAAAATTCAAATAGATTTTAATGCTTTTTCGTACACAAAGATTTTAGATTATTGAATTAAAATTTAATATGTTTACTAGAGTGACCCACCCTGTCCACCTTTTTTTATTATTAATTATACGATTCGATTAAATATGAGGAATGTTAAAATGAATGTTAATTAAAAACCGTAATCCTCGAATTCAAAACATAAAATCGGTTTGTTATAACTTATAAGTGTAATAAGGACGTGTAATTTTTTTTTTTAGGGCATATTTATATTTTTCGACGCATATGTGCAAGTTTGGTGAATTTTTAGTGCCTAAAAGACCTTGCTCTAAAATTATTGCATCGATCTATAATGAACAGTATCAATAATTTAAATCGCATCGCATGACCAAAGATAAGTAAAATACTAATAACCGTGTGGACTGAGTGGCTTCCAAATATTCAGTTTTGCTCGATTGTTTTTTTTAACATTAGTCCACTGCTACATTTAAAACACGTGTGCAGAAGTTGTTTTCCGTTTTGTTATCAAAATGGTAATTGCAAAATAATCTAAAACTGGTCTCACGGCTGAATTACATAATAATTCCATTTGGGAACCGTGTCACGCTGTGCCGCCACAGAGCTTCTCCATTAACTACGCAGTGGTACCCGAGCGAAACGTTGTTTTAGGGGCTACCTAACATAACATTAAATGTGTCGAAAATTATAATTTTAAGATATATAAACCTCAGTGGATTTGCGTATCATAAGTTATACGAACATTGTATACCTAGTTATGTGATAACACAATAATGTATTATATCGTTATCGGTCCGCTGCGTTGTACGTCTTGTGAAATTATTGACCACAACAAGGTTATACTAGTTAATAGAAACTAATAAGTAATAAATAATAATTATTGTTTAAGTAATTAATACGAACTTATTTAAAACTATTCATTTATGCGATTATTTAAAAATAATTTTAATCACGGCTTGGTTTCATGCACTAATAATATACGCACATTTTATAACGTATTACTTATATATATTATCTACTATAATCTATAGCAATTATTATTTTTGGTAAGTATTTATAGAGCTCTTATTATTTTGTTACTACAATGGCGTTCTATCATAATTGAAAAGAAATATTTTCTCAAACAATTGTCATATATATTAACGGGTATTAGGTAGAATTTTATTGTAAAACGTTGACTTACCACATGGCTTGTACCGAGACTGGTTTAAAAATATGTTGGCGGCTGCATACGCTAACACTGAATCCTCTGAAAAATAAAAAAAATATTTATCACATATAGCCAACGAAGAAATAAAAGAAAGCTATCTAAGAACAATATTGTTGTACGTTATACGCAAGATCGTAAAATATCGAGTGGAAGTAATAAAAAACCTATATTGTTTTTTTTTTGTACTATGTAGGAACGGAGATGTAGATGAAAACCTATATTGCCGCTGGCAAAAGACACTCGGCTAATATAGCTGAAAAAAATTAACTTTGAAAAGGTAAAAATAAGGAACTTTACACTATTTAAGTATTTGAAAATATAAACTATATTGGCACATTAAATCAAGTAAAAATAAAACGAAATCATAATACAATTAAATGAGTGTGATGAACATTTACGAAAAACGGTTCTAAGCGGGGACGGTGTGTATCCTATAGTATACATGTATAAATAATAAGATTTGATAACTAAAAACGGCTGAATATCAAATATTGTAAAAAAAATTTAATCAAATGATCATAAAAAGTAAAGATACTGCCTGGTGAATTTTTTTTTGATAAGTGGTAAAATTTGTTGGAAATCTTCTATTAAAAATTCTAATATTAGCTATGAGAATAAAAATGTTATTAATTTCTAGCTGAAAAATAATTTGCAAAATTTTTGGAAGGTAAGCTTAGAAATTTCGGGTTTCAGTTGAATTTGTCAAATTTATAAAAAATAACCATCATTAATATTTTTGAACTGCTATTAAAGCAATTTATGAGGACCTTTGCATCATCATATATTCAATATATTTGGTTTTTATCGACAGTTATTTAAAAAATGTCAAGTATCTACGGATATCACTTTTTGAGTTAAATCAAAAAAATCAAAAAAATATTTATTTTTTATTTTTGATGCTTTTGAAAAACACTGGGCATTTTCTATTTTGTCTTCCCCAATGCACCATTACACTTGACTTTTCTATCAGAAAATATGCTGATACCAAAAATCGAAGTATGTTTATTACCCCAAATGTGTTAATGACGAACAAAAACACACATCAATGTAAATACAATTTATTCATCGTTATACGCTCAGAATATAAAATGCATCAGATAATATTTTTATTGGAAACAAATTTTGGTATTTTTCTTCTCCATAAAATATTTATCCCACACCAAATACCTAAATAAAATCAGATAATTGTTATTAAGAATATATCTTGAATTTAGTTTATCAAACAGTCATTAAAACACGTAGGTAAAACAAAATAAAAAATGTATACCTAACCGAAGAAAATAATGAATTTTTATTCTATATCTGTACTGTATAGCATGCCTAACCTACTAAGATAACATCTTTTTAAAATTTTAACGACCGCTTTAATGTCATTGTTTATTATATATACCTACAAATACAAAACCTTTTAAAAAGTTTTCATGTAAAAACTTCCTAAAATTATTTTATTTTATCTTAAACATCTAACAAAGCTTATCTTACATAATGTAAATTTAAGTAACATTGAAAAATCCGCTTTCAAGTTTTGAAGTTTTTTCTTCTTAAATATATTTTTAAAAAATTAACAAGTAGTTACCTACTAAAGTCTGTGTATATGAAATGTAAAATATTTTTAATGCCGAGGTTCATGTTTTTAGTCCAGGAAATAATTAATCAAATTACATTTTAGATATCTGAGAGGAGGGATGAATATATTGATTTTACTATGATGTGTTTTTTTTGTCTCTATTATCAACTTTTGGGATAATAAAAATGACTAGATTTTCTTCAAAAGCATATTTTTTGGTTGGAAAGTGAATCTAGTCGTTACTTTTGAGAAAAAAGTAAAAATTTCCCAATAGTTTTTAAAAGCATCAGGAAAAATAAATTAAGGGAAAACTGAAATTTTTCATAAATTCTATCACAAAAAAAAAAAAATAACCGTAAATACAATACAAATTACATTTTCACTAAGTGTTAATATTACTAATTTATTGTGCACCATTTTTTTCAGACATTTTAAGGTAAAATTTGGACAAAATTACATATTAAAACCAAGAATAACGATTTTGTGTAGTTAATTTGTACATACATTGTATACACACAATGACATTTTCAAATGTAATTTCCTCGGCAAAAATTACTTTAATCTAAGTACGACTGTATATAGGACTAATGTTTAATACTCGAAGTAATTTAAAATACTTTTATCACAATAATATCATAACTTATTCATATTATAGACTGACAGACAGTCTTGGCTTAGAATCGTTTTTCGTGTATAATGATTTTATATCATTGAATTCAAATTGTATACATATATTACACCTACTCTCTAGTCTCTATAGACACCTAATGCGTACAGCGAGCGTTACCCGATTCCTGGCTTTTTTTGTTTTAATACAAGTTTGTCATGAATGCAAGTGACTACAAAAATGGAACAATACCGTTGAAATTCTAAGTACAGTGTATACAGTAAGCATACATTTTAGCAGCGTGTATCATATGTATTTATTATGAGTTTAACTTAAACTTATATTTACCCATCTCCATCCAGCGTGATCGTGGTATCTGCAAGAAGTCTAAGCACCAGCCCAATAGTAGTACTCTGGTTACAGTCAAGACCCAAAAGACAGGATTCCTCTTGACAATTTCCATTTATACAAGAAACTACAACTAAATATCTGGTACGGCCTGAATGTACGCTTTCCAGCTTTACTGCCTGAAAAAATAATATAATAGTTAAATGTAAATTATAAGTTAAAATTATATATTGATTTCAATAATTCGTATTAAAGTTTATTTTTTATTTATCATTCAATGTACTAGTAAAAACATTTTTGACGTTCATATAATTGCTTCGAGAATATATATATGACACACGTGTTCCATAACCCTACAGTAACCCTACAGGCTACAGTAACCCAACAGTCCTAAAAACTCTACAGTACCACAACCTACAGCTAATGGCCTCAGTTGCCGAAGCTTAAATAAAAAAAAAAAAAATATATATATATATATACATCATTCCAAAATTAAAGTAAATTCAAAAACATAAAAATTGTATTCTAAAACTAAAAAGAACGCGAATGAAAAAATATTATATAATATGTCATGCAGGTAAGCAACAGCCATTAGGAGTTTAAAAACGGCAAAAATGTATGTTACCCCGGAAAATGTTTTCATGTCAATGACTTATCATGTACTTACTACATATTATTATGTAGGAAGTGTAATTGATAGTAATATACACTAAGGAGCTTTTCAGTTTTTACAATTGAGTCACAGCTTAATACAATAACCTGGTTATTAATCAATAACTATATATACTCGCATGTCAAATTATATCGCTACGTTAACCAACATTTATGTAAACACATTTCTCAATAGATCATATTGCAAATAAACAAAACTACAGATCCTTATATTGTAAATCTTATATTTAAATTAATTTTGATTGAAAAAAAATGTCTTGGGAGACAATTTAAAAATAACAGTTAAGTACCTAGTTATAACAAATATTTAGGTATACCTATTTAATTAAGTAAGCGGTTCTATACTCGAGAGAGAAAATATTGAAATTAAGTCCACCAACACTACACTAGACAATATAAATCATTTGCCAGTGACAGACAAATTGTACGCATATGATATAATAATATTGTCAGTCATCACTATTTATCCGAGTTACAGAAAGGCTATTATAATTATTTTGTAACATTATAAAAATAAAAACTGCTTACGAGATTATTTACTTCAGGTGTGCGATTAATTATAGATGAATGGCTATTAAATATTAAAAAAAAATCATTTAATTATTAAGAGAAAATTATTAGAGAGAATATAGTATTTATACTTAGGTTATAAGAACATTATTTTTTAGGATATAATATTCGATACATCTATCATGATAACACTGTATACAGTGATAGCCCTTCGAGAATTTTCATTACAACATAATTTTGTGTGAGTAAAAAAAACATGTAAGTATGGTTGTTTAATAAAATATGATGTGTTAAATGGACTTGATGGAAGGATGAATGGACTATACTACTATAGTAAGTGAGTTTAAACTTTTATAACTGATGCAAACAGATATCTTTCTACATATCTATCGGTTTAGGTTATCAACACCATATTACGTGTTTTAACGCTATACTACATATATGTTTAAAATATAATAATATTATACCGGATGCAAATAGTGACGAACAATAAATAACATGTCTCGGCGGATCCCTTAAGGCTATTGGTGTTAAAGAGGTGAAAACGCGCAATCAGCCAAGCGAAATCGCTCGTCGATATGTCTTTAATTTTCCCTTCGGATCAACACGCACACTATTTTAATCTACACAGCGTATAATTGGGTGACTAGGCCATTATAACACCATTAACGAGATATTTTGAAATTGACAAGTAAATAGCGTTCGTCAAAAATAATATACCAATAACTATCAATTATCATCTCATGAGCAGCAACACATTTTTTTCATATTTCATACTCTTGTTAGTTCGAAATCAAGTTTTTTACAGGTTTAGAAACTCAAAATCGTCTGTTTTTAATGTTTCTATACATGTATAATTTGTTTAAATGAAAAGATTAGAAACTATTATTATAAACAGTTTATACTCATACAAACATACCTGTATCAAAGTAGAGAAATAATATTATATTTGTTAGTTCTATAAAGTTAAATAGAATTTAAATTATAAAAGTATAATGGACAAATGTTATTGCATTTTTAAATACAATTATTATTTCAACAGATAAGAACAAATTAAATACAGATTTTCAAACATTAAATTATTTTTATTTTATACGCGCACACATTTGTTACTCATTATAATTACATATTTTTACACTTGAATACTTGATAATATTACATGTACATAATAATTTCGTAAAAGTATTGACTCATTATGTATGTTTTCAGAATATAATTTTTTAAATTAATATTCAACAAATGGCTTTACAAAAAATGGTAATATGTTTATTTATTTTAATTACATCGCCACATTTAATATTTTATGCTTCTATAATCCGGTTAATACGCTTTTAATTTTCTAATATTAATCTTAGTTTATGCTCAAAGTTATAACATAGGTTAAACATTTTTAAAATATACGAAAAGTTGGATTCAGATTGTTAAATAACTGGTATAGGTAACCATAAAAAAAAAATTAAGGTTAATATTGTTTCATAATTTTACATGGTATATATTAGTATTAAATAGTATTATCGTCTTTAACAAATTAATTGAATTGTTTGTTTTATACGCTAGTAACTAGACAATGGCAATAAATTTAGATCTCATTACATTGAACAATAGAATACATATAATGTTACAACGGAACAATACACTTATATAGGTGCTGGGAGATTTTCTGAATATGATCACCATTTCATAGACTTTTTACACAAAATATTGAGTCGCGCAACCTTTAATGATCATATACATTCTATAAACCTAGGCAGTCGACCAGATTGTTAAGACGATTTAAACCTGTCACCAATTTTTAAATCTACATAACAAGTATATTTTACACCTATACATTTAAATTTGACCATTAAATTTCCGACTCTAAATATATAATGATACCAATTTTGTTTGTTTTTAAAATAACTACGGCCTTCCATTCGTGAAAGTGAATTCGATTGTTTAGTATAATGTGTCAACCACACTATATTATAATTTATCTGCTTGAGAGGTATCGATTGTGCCCCATTAGAAATCCATGTGGGCACACCCTTCGAATGTTTCATACATTGTTCAGCTATCAACGGTAAAAATCAAAGAGCTTTATGTCATCACTGATTATCTGATGGGTGGGTGTTACGTTCATAATACGCGATGATCGCAGACGCCTGACTTCTTATAACCAAGAGGAAAACTTTCTTTGTGTACAAACTAGTTTTGGTCTATAAGTCGATTAACCATGATTTGCGAATTTGAATTTCATGCTTTAACAATTATTGGTGTGGTACCTATGGGGTCCATTGTTTTTCATCGATCGCGGTTACTATTCTTATCTAGACCTTCAACAGTAATAATAATACATTAGCATGAAAATCCGAAATCACCTTGGCCTACAGGGAGCAATATATAGTATATAGGTATACGCATACGATTACGTGCTAACACTGGCCTAACAGTGAGAAATCGACCAATTATCCGTTGAATATAACCTTGAGCAAATATATAATAATACGATTTTGACCCCAGCAGTAATCATTGCTTCCAGCAAGAAGTCTTTATGTTCGGCAATTAGCTAATCATTTAGATATTCAGAGATAAACTGTAAAGTGAGGAAGCCTCTCAAAAAATATTTCGTTGATATTTTTTGCAAAAATAACATAAAATATATTTTAAAGACGTTTTATAGGGACATTGTAACTATATTATAAATTATAATATTGATTTAAGTAAGAATTCAATACGAATTAGGTACTCAAAATTCTAAATATACAATTCAAGGTAGTTTGACAAATAAAAAAAAAAATCGTTGATTGATCACTTATTGTATTTATATGTTATTCTATAGTTGACCCTCATCGCTGCTAAAGCCCACTATATTTAAGTATGCACTATATTATACATTTTATTGCTTTAATTTTTCATTCAATCAAAAGTTTAGTAAAATAAAATAAGTTATACTGCATACATACAGCTATAGGTAAAGTAACTATACAATATAGTACATATCAATACGATTTTCAACAATCGTAAAGTATTACTATGACGACCTAATTTATATTATTCAATTGTGATCTATAAATGAAATAATTATTTTACTTTATTTCAATTATTTTATTAAAATATGTGAAACGTCAAATTACATTTTTTAGCAGCCTTGAAAAATGTTCGCGTTCTAAGTGTTAACCATATTTTTTAATGCACAGTAAAATATGTACCTAATCTTACCAATCCACCGAAAAAACAGTATGTAATATTAACAACACTCATATATCGGCAATCAAATTATTTCCATGCATGTCGCGTTATTTACAAATATACAATATAACATTGTGTCAACACGTATAACGCGTACCTACTTTTCTTTGTACACGCACAAGTAGAAGAAACTTGTGGATATAAAAAATATATGAGGTACATGTTGAATGCATTTAAAATCGTTAACTTGCACGTTTAAGAAAATAAACCACGATCATCTGTCTCCTTGTGAAGGTTGCACACGAGTCTAAAGTCGTGAGGTAAAAGGATTTCGGTCGAGTGTAATTATATAGCAGGACAAATTAACGCACTTTTCTGAATGCATTGCTCAAGAGGATAATTATACAATTTAAATACAATCCACACAACACGATATACGTTTTTGTGCTACAGGATTTTGTGGGTGATGTATTTCAATAAAATATATTTTACATATAACATAATAACGCAATATATTAAAGTTTGCCCCATTTTAGAGGGATACATTGTTAGGAGTGATACGAGTAGGTACGAAATTTTGAATCAGAGGAAAAATAACAAAAGCAAAACTTACACATTTTGGGGTACCTATATTTTTTTTTTAAATGTACCTTTATATTTCTTTGATACGGCTACCTAGCTATTTAATAATTTATCAAAATACGTCATAAACCATTTGGCGACGCTCCAATCATTTTTAAGATTTAGAAGAAAAAAATATTTATATGTATACAGTTATTTGATAGTAGACCATATTATAACATTGTTATTTTTTAAATACATAAACTCAAAACTTAAAACCATATTTATCCACTCTGTTATTTATTTATATGATCGAAACTTACCATGTTCAGACTGTCATCGGGTCTGAGTATGTGGAACATAGACTGCAGATGTGCCTGTATGTCGTTGGCACGGGTCTGCATTTCGTCTTCGCCGGCGGACAGCCGACTGGACGCCGGAGCGGACAGCGACTGGTGTCTGTGCGGGTGTAGCGAATGATGGTGGTGTCTTTTACGGCGTGGCTGTTGCTGTGGTTGCTGTTGCTGGTGCGACGTGAGCGAACACAGCACCGCCGCCGAACCCTTGTTGGCAAAATAACACTCGCTAAGCCTGTGGGGCATAGTCAAGATGAACAAATTAGGTGAATATTATTATAATGAACACATAATAAAGCTTAACATTAAATGTGTTTTAATATACATGTGCATTGTAAAATAAATATTAAACGTATCATTATTTCGTTTGATATTTATTGAGGCAAAAAGGTCAGTGTGTGCCGTAAATCCTATGCACAAATTATATCACATATTATTTTCCAAACGTCACGGAATCGTACTCGGTAGAATCTCGTCAATGAGTATACGTGCACATATAGGTACATATACTATTATTATAACGCGTTGTCTGTAGAGAACAATAATAATAATACACTCAACATCGTCATGTATATATAGGTAGGCACTGCAGTCGTAGGTATATCGTGTTTTTTTCGAGGGGGATGTGTGTGTGTGTTTGTGATTGATGAAGAAACGATGGTACACATATTATAGCAAACGTATAATGATAATAATGTGGTCGATGTATATATGCACCTTCCTACTACACGAAGGCACTGGATATAAATCAAGAACTGCAGCGATCGTCATAATAATAAGAAATTCGATATGCACACTCTTTATCATCGTGTCGGTAGTCAGGCATACGTGCAGTTCCTATCGTGTTACACATTCATACTTTATACATGTATTATAGCTGCTATTACTACAGCGTTAAGGTATATATCGTACTAAATCCACCACCCACTGTACCGAGTTTGTCAGTTCTAAATAATTTTTAAAAGAATCTCGATCCTGCGTTACGTGTAGGTACACCAGATAATATTGGCAGATAGCAAACCGGTGGCTATTGCAAATTAAATTTTTTATGGGGGCGTGACCGATAATTATTATATAGGTATTATGTACTTAAAAAAACATAAAATTATTAACATTTTGCGTATGAATATATAACGTATAAGATGTAACTCTTTATACACGTCTGTGTCATAATATATAGGTAGACGATCATTGCTAGAATGACAAACACGACGTGCAGAAAGCGGGAGAATGGTATATACATAGGTGCACATTACACGGGCAAAAAATTCATATGCGACGTAATCGTGGTAATTTTCAACGTAACAGAGAAAAATAATAATATAGGATATTATCCTGACAAGTAGGTACCGGCTAATATAAATAGTTATTATTACACGTGACGGACACGTGTTACGTATTATGTGTAAATCGAATACACACAACATATATTATTATATTTCCATTATATGTTATGCTTATGATGATTGCCATAATTATACGAAAACTAAATTATATTATATTAATGGTGCAAGCGATTTCGACATATACAAATAAATTATAATAGAATAAATATAATCTTTTTCTTTTGCACAATTTCGCTATGGTAAAGATTGATAGTCTTTTAAACAAATTACAATTTGTCTATTGTAAATTTAAATATAAGTTTTCGTTTCTGATTTTACTATTTTAAAACATTAAAATATTATAAATAATATAATAATAAATTACGCATACTACTTAGCCGCAACTAATTTATTTAACTATTTATCTTTTTTTTCTAATTTGTGATTACATAATATATTAATAACATAAAGTTATATCCTATTTTTTTGACGTTTATTTACTGTAACCAAAAATTGACATAACTGTATTCAATACAATTGGATCGAGAAATACGGTAAACGAGTTTTATTAGTCTAAATTATTATACTTTTATTCAATTTTAAATTATTTACGCTCAAGAATAAATTATAAATGAAGAAAATAACATGTTTTAGTACATGGCTACAAAGTAATAAAAAAATAGGACAAAACAGATGTAAAATATTATATAATATAGATGCTGGTTTGATTTTTAATAATCAAAAAATAAAGTTATAGGCATATATTATAACAATAATACAAATACTACCTATAATTCAGTAGGTTTTCAACTTTTTAAGTAGATGATGATTATCATGAAAATATTGATAATATTGTAAAAATGTTAAGAACATATAGAGATTTCAAAATAAGAAAAAAACAACAGACGGGTTTGTTCATAAAATAAATAGTTACCTATTTTTCACCTCCCACAAAATCTCCTCTGTACATTAACCCCCTTTTATGATACGTGTGATACCTATATAAATAAATTTCATAAATGGCCGTTGTGCATTCCAGCATTTCCTGTTGTGCTTGATATTTTATATACGTGTTATGCACACATCACGGACACAGCAGGTGGCACTCCTATAAGTTACACAAGTTTTGCTCATTATTACAGAGCAAAATACTGCACTACAATATAATTTTTTCATTAACCCATATTTCAGATATCAAAATATAGTAGTATCTTTAAACCGTGAAAATGTCCATGTATAAATATCGTAAATCGAGTAGAGATAGAAAAACATAAGAGAGTTTAAACTTTACTGCAGATAAGCGAACGCAGAACATATATCAGAGTATAAGAAAGTGGGTAACGCCAATTCACCGTGGAGTCTCCACTACGGAGCACGCCGCCCACTGCAAAACTTAAAAGAAGCTCTCAAAACTCACGGAGTCATAAATAAGTGGTCAACGGTTTAATATTAGAACTTTTTTTGGAAAAAATCTAAAAAAAATATAATGCGTAGAACTCAAGAAAATGGGAGTTTGATGTTAAAATGTCACCCTGTACAAAAAAAAATGAACTGAAATGTTCGCAACAGCGGTGGACGCATGTTATTATCGGCTGGCACGATGTCCGATTTTTTGTATTTATATTTTTAGTATCCTCATCGCGGGACCTATGCTACAATACACCTACGTTCGAGTATAAATGTATAATATATATCGCAGTAAACAACATAACGGGGAACGGTCTGAAAAGCGATCCAATTCCGTACACATACTCGTATATTGGTAATATTATTATTATTATTAATGCCACGGTGCATATTTGCGAGAAAACGTCGGCTGCTACGAGGCCTTAACCCGGCAGCACAACTTGTTTCCACCCGAGTGGTAGGTAAACCGGTTGTATATGTATATAAGTAAATATACGACAGCAGATTCGACAGTTGCGCCGTAATGTATTTTATGTATAAAGGTATATATTATTATAATACACTAACACCACTGTCCGACTGCGGCGTAATGGCGGAAAAAAAAGCATGATCGAAATTCGAAGGACTTTGAACACACACACGCACATAATGTCGAATAATATTTTCCTGTTGCTATACAGCTTAAGTGGACGTATCTATATGCCACATATTATATATGATTCCAATAGCCATATAAAATAATATTTCACACATTTTCCGAAATAGGCAAGCTCGAATCAAAACAATAAAAATTACATAAATACCAGAAACAACCGAATCGAAAAATTCGATTAGCGTCAGTTTCTAACTAAACGGAAACATTTCATTGGTGAAGCATGTCGTCAGATGCTAATTTCGATAAATGTACCATGCATTATTATCACATTATTATAAGGTTTTGCTATAGTATTCGAAAACTATTAAGTCATAAACTATACTCACAAATCACGGAAATCATATTTAAGAATATAGATTGTGTAATAAAAACAAGAACAGTTGAACCGCGAAGAAGGAATAAGGATACAGCAGAGCATATTGACATTTTGTATCAAAATATAATATTTAAATGAATTCTTAATCGTTGCTAATCAAAGTATTTGACAAGGGGATATGTGTTATTAATATTTTTGGGCTACAAAAATGGTTCAATTAGGATAAAGTTCACAAGGAATAAAAGATTTGAATGTTGCCAGTTTTACTTTTTTAATTATATTTTTTGGAGATGGCCCAGTTGTATATATAATATATCTAGGTGGATAAAAATATGGACAAGACATTAGGTGTCTTAGGGACTCAAGATAGTAAAACGTCAATTGTATTAATTGATGAACCAAGGTGTTGGCATTACTACTATATAGGTTAAGGTTGGAGAGTTTGGTTGAACATGATAACAGCAAACGTTTTGTATAATTACCGCACTAATTACATCAAATTAAAATTAGATACCTAAAATATATATAAAAAAAAAATGAACTTAAATAGGAAATAACAATTGTTATATCACGACAAAATCAAGCATGATAAATCGAATACATAACAATATATAACTTATATTTAAAGGGATAGTTAACAGACAACCGTTTACACAATTGTTTAAATAATAGTCTGACTCTGGTGAATTATTTGAAAAATTCCAAACAGCAAACATCTGTGCGAACACATTTTTATCGAGCGCCGTTAATTTGCAAAACGTTGAATGACAAAACTAGAAAGCAATTTAAACCAACATAATCTTCATACTTCATGGAAAAAAATACAATAAAATACTAGTGTTACCTCAAATCAACTCAAAAAGGCTTTTATAATATAAACATACAATGAAATATATGCAATTGTAATATCTGTTATTTAATTCAGACATTATAAATAATTATAATAGTATTAACAAAAGTAGACAGTTAAGTAATAGTATAAATACTTCAATCACACTTTAGTGAGAACAAAACCAAAAATACAAATGAAAAAGTGGAAACATTTATTATATACATTTGGCGCATTAATGTAGGTTTTTTTTAGATTTATAAAAATTCATCATAAATTAGATTTTGTTGTAAGAAAAACAAGATATATTGAAATTAATAGTCTTCAGTAAGAACGTCTGGATCATGGCCAAGGTCTTTAAATTTGACGATCAAACTTAATTTAATAATAAGTATAATTTTAAGTTACATGAGTTAAATACAAACGTTGATTGCATATTAGGGATAATACTACCTAAAATATTACCTATTTAAATTGCATGCCATATTGGTTTGGATTTTGTAAGATAGGGCCATAAAATATGTAACTAAAATATTCTTATACAATTTCATATTACTAAGTAGAATACTAATAATAAAAAATATATTAATATATTATTTGATAGAAATAAAATAATATTAGATTTGTTTTAAAATGTATAGCATTATATAAAATATATCATGGAGTATAAAATCAACGGAATGCCAGATAGGTATAATATAATTTAAACCTTAATCTAATAATAAGAGCCAGGGCGTTTAATTAAATAACTATTATTTAACATTTGTCAGATTAATATTTATTAGAATTGAATACCATTAGTCTGACTTACGGCTACATTAATATATTATCAACCGGCATTATTAATTCAATAAGAATTATGTATAAAAACCTACACGCAAGAGTGATATTATACTGTCGAAACTAGTTTTTAACTTAAACATTTTAAACAGATGCAGTAAGAAACGGTTTCTAAAGAATCGGTCTACAAGCAAAGTATTTATATAATAAATGTCTATTTCATTTACGGGAAAATTGAGATGGTTATATTATGTATTATTATTACTGTTTTTTCTTTTTTCTTTATGAATCACCAGTAATGATCCATCGACAAAATTAATAATCTACTTATGCCACTATGTATACTGTGTATACTATGTATACTGTATACTAATTTTTAATTGCAAAAAAACAAATTTTGTGCTAATTGTTAAAATAATAACAATGAGTATATTAAATAACGGGTTTGGAATGTATTAATTAAAATAGAAATGTTTCACTGTCTCACGAAAGCAAACGAAATGATACTAACTATGATTTGAATAATTTAATCTTGTGTATCGATTGCAACAAATTGTATTTATATTTTTTAGAAGTACTCATAGAAATGACATTGTTTTCGGTAAAAAGAAAAGTACTTATTTCGGCAAGGTGTTATATTTCTTAAATTTCCCTAGCTTACTCAAGCGGTTAACAATGATTTCCAATACTTCAAGAATTAGTAATGCCAAAAATACGGTGTATAAAAACAATTATAATACACATATTATTTAGTTTTTAATATCCTAATTTTCACGATTTCTTTTTAACATAAAAATGAACGTACTAAACTGCTAAAACTGTCCTTCGGAACAAAATAAGTAAGACTAGAATTGTACGAAAACAGTGTTATAACGCAGTTGGCAATTTTCAGGATGATGACGATGTTTTTTTACATATAATATATATAGTAATAATACATATTTTACTTTTCATTTTTTCTCGTATATTTTTAGAACTAAGATATCACACATATTATATAGGATCACAATATTACATCCAAACATGTTTCAGATACAAGTCGAACGTATACTTAAGATTGCAATCAGAAGGTTTTTTAAGATGTCAAATACTACTAATACTACCTTACTGTATATGTATAATATATACAATATACTTTGTTTATCCAACCCTGAGGCTATTCAGCTTTCTCGCATACAGTTTTCAAATAGTCTAATCAGACGGTATTCAAAAAAAATGACGTTATAATTTGCATTGAACAGAGGTTTAATTAAAAACTAGATAGCAGTTATAAACAAGCGTCTAACGTTTGATTAATATTCACAAGTACAACTGTATACTTCTATAATTTTATATTATTACATTCGTCGATTACCGCCTTTACGTGTGTTTTTAAATGTATTTAAACAGATTAATGAGTGTAAAATAATAAAAAATATTTTAAACAAAAATAAATCTTTGATGTCTGGACTATAATTGTATATTGTAGGTATAAATGAAATTCAAAACATATGTAACATGTACTAATTAATGATTTATACGGACTTTTCTTTGAAAATCAAAATTATTTAATAAAAATATTCAACATGTTGTAGTGTACACAACCAATTCTTCAATTTTGTATGGGTCAATAAAATAGTTTATACAATTAATGAATCAATAATTAAAATTGATAACGAAACCACTTCAAACTTACAAATTTAATTTCGTAATTCATAATATTATTATTACACAAAAACAAATTCATAAATTAATAATGCTTCCTTTAAGCTTGGACATTAAAAAAAAAATCACTTTAAATTCAATTTATTTGAAAATTTGTACTAGGTATGTTGGTCGTTGTGTTTAAATTAAGTTGTAAATCAAAATTTAACAGTTAAACTCAAAATACATTATTTTATTTTATTTATAAATAATTAGAAATCACAGTGTATTTCTATAGATTTGTCAATATTTTAGTTAATATGATAAATTCAAAGAATTAAATTAGATTAATAAACCATTATAGTATGAGTATCATACCAATGATATCTAAATTGAACAGTTGTTCTGTTTAAAAATTTCTAAAAATTCAATTAAATTTAAAAAGTGTAATAATGAATGATTTATTTCGTAGATTCCTTAATTTTATGTTTATATATTTTTAGTATTTGTCTAAGTATATGTATAATAGGTATCTATAATATCAACTATTTTAATTTATATGTTAATCAAAGTTCAAACCATAGAACCAGGCACGGCACTAGAATTTTTTTCAAAGGGGAGAAGGGCAGAGTGGAGTAAATATTTTTTTACATGGGCTAAGGTTTTTTCAATAAATACTGAGGTTATTTAAATACAATATAAATATTTTCGTATCGTATAACATAATATAGCTATTATAGCTATACAGAATACAAGTTTTATATTTTACGCTCTTAACAGATAATATTATGTAGAAACTTTTGAATAGTTAATGTTTTAAGAGTAATGTCAAGTATTTTTTATGTACATTATGTAAGAAAATGTTTAATCACAGACCTTCAACAACTATTCTAATAATGATGTACAAAAATGATAATTTCTTTATTACTTTAATATAACAAAAATTAGCAAATTAATAATTATGTTTCTTTTACTTACATTTCATAAATATAAATCAAAGTGATTGTGTTTAGTATTGGAGAGATCAATATTTTTGACTCAGCTTTAATACAATTATTTGAGTCACATTTGTTTGTTTATTTTCATAAAGTAATTAGTACTCAATAAAGGTAATAATAAAATAAATAAAAGATTTTTTTCTTATTTCACAAATTCCAAAACATATTTTATAGAAATTATGGATAATATTTTACTTATTTGACATTACAAGTGGGTTAATCCACAATAAACAGACCAAACATATGTTATTCGTTTAAACTTCATTACTTCAATTATTATAATTTATAATAATTTCAAATTTTTCCTCAATTTCTTTAGTAGTGACAAATATATTAAATAAGCTAAATATTTATTTATACAATATCTATGCACCATAGAGTAAATTATTGAAAATCTTAATAATTAAAAAAGTTTACAAAAATATATAAAATGTACCAATACCAGTAGGAATACTATTTTTTTAAATAAAAACTTATGATTACCTACTTAATATTTAACTAGTAAATTTATAATTTATAATTTAATGCATATTTAAATTGGTATTTGCATAGTGTAAGTACCTATTAAAGTATCTACTTTTAAATATTTTTTAAAAGTATATTTCATAAATTCATTGATGTAGCTTTTATAAAAATAATATCATATGACTTTATCGTATCGTAAATATTTCTCGTGGGGAGGGGGGGCTAGGGCTGGAGCCCACTCCCTTGGAGCCGTGTCTGTATAGAACACAATTTTTAAGAATAGATAATAATAATTTAAAACAGACTTAATTTTGTTTTTATTTGTTAAAAAAGGATGGTATTTATAGATATAATTTAATATGATATTTTGTGTATTTATTAATTGTTAATTTTTATGTTTAATTTATACTAATAAGACGTTAAAATCGACCAATATGAGTTTTTGTGGTACATTATATTACAATTTATAACAACTAATGAACCGAGAAAGGCCATATTATTATTATTCTTTTAATATACTCATTCACATGCAAAGAAGGTTGAAATATAAATGTATACTTATGTTTAAGACCTGTATAAAATTACTTATCGAGGACGGTAGCATAATTAATTCGTGTATGTTACTTATACAAGTTTACAATCGAGAGGAGATTTTTTACATTAGAATATATCATATTAAAATAAATAATAATATTGTATTGAAGTATGACTACCACACACATATACCTATACGAAATTGGATAGTATGCAATTGGACAACTATAAATTATGCATTTACCAATTTTACAATACAACAAACGAAAATCGTAGGAATTAAAAGTTTAAGAGTTTATAACTTATAAATAATGAATATTCAAATAAAAGTAGTCAGTGATAATATTTATAGTACATTAATGTGGACTACGTCACTATGGACAAAGGTCAATGGTCTTGGATTGAAATAAAAACAATGCACATCGTAATAATTAACCTATAAGGCCATTGTTATGCGTAAGTGCGTAACTGACGGTAATTGAAGTTATTCTCCAAAGCATTAGATTTGATGAATGGGAGAACTATAATGATAATGTACATTGTAGAAGATGATGAAAAATAAGGGAAAATCTTTTGCAGAACTTTTAGCATACAAGATAAAAGCATTTGAGTTAAGTATTAATGAAAGAATAATAGGCATCTTGCACCTCAACAATATTATTATACCACGCGTGGAGAATAACAATAATAAAAAAACAAGTTAGACGTGAAACATATATTATATTGTTTTCACTATGTACTACAAAATATGCTACAAAACAGAAAATATAAAATACGTATAAAAAAAAAGTAAAAATAATATTGAAAAGCAGGAAATCCAGCAGCATTATGAAAATGCAGGCCGTAATGCATTTTACGTAGAAAATGGAATACAATCGTTAGGTATAGGTATATTAATAACGAATGAGAATAGTTATAGCTATAATTTATAGTATAGTATTGTTTTTTCGGCGGAAAAGAGAAATTTTTTGTCACAGGCGTCAACCGCATGGTGTCTGGATGAATATACAATAGGTCATATTGCGCAACTTGAAGTTTTCCCTAATTATTGAATCTACTGACAAATCGTTTGTGTGTGTGTTTTAATGTAGTATACAAAATTTAATATTATGAATGTATGCGAGTATATATATATGTGCGAGCGTGCGTTATGTCATCGCTTTATTTCGGTAGTACCACAGTAGCTGCAGCACGCAGGCTTAGTCTGACAAATGAAAACTACGTTAAAGTACCATCGTTATGGTGCATAACAAGAAATGATATACTTTAAATTGTAATATGACCTCGTCGTCATCTTCGTTCATCTTGGTTGAGTTAGTGAATCTTAGTGAATATTTTAACAATACACGTACTCGTACCTATAATTCAAACGTTCTATATAAACTACCGCCGTCGAATATCTAAGTAAAAATATTGGATATTATATTATTATAGCAGTTACAAGGTTACGGCATGATCAGCCCGGATCAGGATATTTTTGAAATACCGTGTGCACCGAATATTCAGAGGTATTTTATATAGACGCGGGTCGTTTTATACTTTTATAAGCATAAAATACATTCTTTTCACTGTCTTATATTTTTCAAAATACTACATTTTTTCCGAAACTAAAAAATGTTGTTTTAAGGCCCCCCCCCCTTCTATAATACAGCAAATCTAACTACAGCATATAGTTTAAGTCATTTTTCAAATATTTAAGTAGATTTTAATAAAATACTGAAAAACAGTAAAATAACTTATTATACATAATATACCTATATATATATTTAATAGCAAGGTAAATTTAATATTTATTATTTTTGGGTAAACTAAGGTATAATTTGAATAATTTTTTGATTATAATTATAAAAAAGCACCTGCCTCAGAATTCATTCTTTGAACATGATTTAATAAATGCTCATTTACCATTTTTTATGTAAAATATGAATAGATATAACTAATGTTTCTAAAACAATTATTATAGTAAGGTAGGTTTTACATATTATTATCAAAATATATACATAACTGCTAGTTATATCGTAAGTCTCTAAATGGTAAACACTATGCTTTATAATTTATATAAACCATACACAATAACAGCTTACTATAGTACTATATATATTATGAACTATAACAAATATTAAATCAGTTCCATTCATTAAAAATACAACGAGAAAATAACTTATAACATAAAAAATTGTTTATACAAATAAGTTATTATTTTTTTTTTTACTAAAAAATTGAAAATAACAAGATCTATGAAAATTATGTGTATAATTTATATAAAATTAAATTTGTTTCATAATCTCGAAAGCGTTTATCAATGTTCAGTATTTAAATTATCAAAGAAGAAATATTAAGTATATAATGTTATAAAATATTACAATATTATCAAAATATCATTAGTAAATCTAAAAGATAATATACCATATCCCAATAAGATCATTATAGTTACTACTATATAATATATAATAAATATGATTGTAATTTTAATTAATTTAACACATGATGTTAATCAAATAGAATATAATACCAAAATCAAAGAAAATTTATCTTATAATAGTATTATATGCTTTAATTATTTATCATAGATTTAATAATATACGTTATAGTTTTCGGTACACATTTCCAAAAACTGTATGAGATAGTTATATCAATATTAAAAGTCGGTTTCATGTCTTATGAAAGAAGAATGAGCACGTATAACAAGTCATAACATAAAACAAAATAACCTAATATTTAGCATTGGTGATTTATTGTAAGCTCATAACATGTACTTTAAAATTTTTCTTAATAAAAACGTACACTGAAGACATAGGTGTTTTATATAATTGTAGTTATTAATTATTATTTGCAAATATTTGGTTGTCTTAAAAATATATATGTTTGCTTGATAGCTATGATTTATCTTAATAATGAATATTTGACAGAAATATTTAATATACATCATATTATATACTATCTAATATTTGAAAACCATTTGTTAACCGGCAGGTAAGTAAGTTTGGGATGGATAAATAGACGCAGTGTGTAAGTCGTTTGTTTTGTTGACAATTTATTATTTTAAACAAAAAATGAATGAGACTTTCTGTTTTGATATATGAGGTAAAATAAGTTATATATATAATATTATAATATATCGGGCGAAAGGACTTTATCCGTAATGTTGATTTTACTCGCGTCAACTGTGCAATCGTGGAAATCGGCTAGCTCGAGCGTTTAACGCAGACAGATAGAGAAATGCAAAACAAAAAATATCTATTGATGGAAACCAGTAGTTGCATGAATGGGAATAAAAATACAGTGAAATTCACCAATTATCATCGGCTATTGTTGTTGATCAACCCTGGAACGTGAAAGTCCTATTGGCGACGAACGCCTACAACTATATGAAATGATTTTCCGCTGAACAATTGCTTCTATGGGGTTTAGGCCGCAGAAAATGAAATTCTATGTATTTTTCCGATATAGAAAGTAATCATTACACGATCGGACACAAAAAATAACCCACCGGATTCACCGCAACCAACGTGTAAATGAATGAAATCCACCGTGACTGTTTTTAGTATTACGGCAAAAAATAAATACTTTTCATCCTATCTAAAATAGCGATACAGAACTATACATTAGGTAGTGTTGTTGAGAAATCATTGATAGAGGTTTGACCCGATTGATCAAGCTCATTGACGTGTAGCTAAACAGCGGAAATGTAACCAAATAAAAACTAGGGCAAACTTGTTACTTGCTTTTTTTTACCCAAAGCGCTCACAACTATAAGATATAGTAAAAATACCTAAAAAAAAAAAATGTTTGTCAGATTTACATACATATATGTATAGAGCATTACTCCACCACTAGACAACCACCAAATTTATCAAGATCAAAAATCCATTAGTTAAAATAAGATTTGAAAATCCATATCTAAGGCGAAATGTTTCGTTGTATGCAGATTATGTACTCGTATTAAATATTTATCTTGTAAAATTAAATGAAAACAATGCATAAACAACAGTTTAATAATTTAATATAATTTTTTACAAGCAAATTATTTAATTATTTAATAGTTTGTATTAAAAGTATTATTAATTAATTAAAAATATTACGAAAGCTAAGTATGTAGGTATTAAGTATCACGTATTAGGTATACTTATACAGTATGATAATAAATTTAAGAAAAGCAATTAATCATAAGACGTATGCATTTAAAATGGTGAATGGGCCAACTACTGTTTTATCCAGCAATTATTATTGTCCGTTGACCGTTTACAATCCAAGATAACATATCTTAGCGATAATAAATTAAAAGAACCTGTAGGTGCAGCAATTTAAACTATTTATTTGAGTCACACGACTTAATACGCGAGAATAGTATTGTTTAACTTTAAATTAATTAATTATAAAAGTAAGTGATTCAAGAACATATAGGTAGATTATTCATCTTTTATTTTAAAATTGTTTAAATAAAAAACAAATTTGTTATAAATATTAAATCAACCTAGATAAATTATGCGTGTATACTGTATAATATATGTAAATGTAGTACATAGGTAACCTTTTAAAAACATTATAAGCCTTAACATATGAAATTATTGAAACGTATTGCTTAGTCATAATTTCCGGAAATAAAATATAAATTGTTATAGGCAATTTGTTGTACAGATAAATAGCTGGATATTAAAAAACCCAACTTTAGTAAACTATACAAAATTTTGATTTTTATAAAACAAATAAAAAAATTTACCCTGTAGGTACCAACAGAAGTTTTTTTTATAGTAGTATTAGAACTATATTTCTTCTTTAAAAACCATGGTTGCATACTTCTAAGAAATATACCTTCTTAGTGATCTATTTCAGAAAACTCTTACAAATTACAATCCGTATAGATACAACTGGTTATTTTCTACTGTTCGTATATAACTTCTCTTTTAACCTAAAATCATCAATTGTCTGTCCGACATACACAATACATAGTCGATACACACTCACAACCTATACAGGGTGATTCACCGAGAATGCTCACCCTCTTTTTTTGCTTCAGTAATGCAGTTATTCAAAATCTGATTTTTTTTAAAGCTTTTGAATATACTTTGAAACCATATTTTTATATTCTTGAGATATTTTTCACTATTTAAGAAGTGTCCTGTGGAGATACAAACTTCTGTTTTTCAAATGAGAACACCCCTAATCAACTATAAATCATATAGTAGATCATTTTACTGAAGTTTAAGACGTATCGAAATCAAAGTTCATACGAGTAGTTTTTGAGTTATTTAACTTTGAATTTTAAGTATAAAAGGTCCATAGTAATGAGTTTATAAGATATGGGAGCTATGGTGATTTGAAAATGGTAGTCATTGTAATATTAATCTATCGATATTAATAATTTGTAAAAATGGTTCTCATTTGAAAAAACAGAAGTTTGTATCACCACAGGACACTCCCTATAAGTAGTACAAAAAATTCAAGAATTTGAAAATATAGTAATTGAGTATACTTCAAATTCCAAAAATCAGAATTTGAATAAATTCATTATTGAAGGAAAAAATGGGAGTGAGCATGCTTAGTGAATTACCCCATATATTATCATGTATGATCAATTAAAAAAAAAATTATTTTGACTGAAAAATATATATAATTAACGGTAGAGTTTGTATACTTAAGGCAGCAATGTTTTAGTGAATAATTTGTATAGTTCCAAGGCAAAAACAAATACTACTATCAAAAAAATTAACACAGGTTAAACATGTAAGGTTGTAGTAGAATAATAAATTATATTATTTAATAAATTTACTAATCGAGTTGATAAATATTAAATTGTATTGAAAAATATTCGATAAAATTGATACTTATGTATACTTATGTTTGGTATTTATAGAAAAAATGTAGTTTTTTTTTAATAAAGTATAAAGTGAAGTTAGGATTTCTTTTGGTTTTTTGTATACCTAATATAATAATTTATAGTTTTTGTAATTTTAGCGAAACTTAATTGGTAAAACTTAAATAACCGATTAAAATGACGCAATATTTCTATAACTTATAACTTATAAGTATGCTTAATAAATCGTCGTCACGACACATTACTACATTAATGTGTATGAGTTATACAGTCTGAAACACTCAGATTTCTCCGGATGTCCTCGAGCATCTTTATCTCCGGGAAGAAAACATTAAAAATTATAATAATAATAACAAATATATACTTCTACCAATGACAAAATATTATATTACGAGTATACTTCAGCAGATAATTTAACAATTCTCGATGGTAAGTACCTAAAACATAATATTGCATGCGAATTTTCTACATACATACAACAGATAAAATTAAATATGTGTTGTATATAAGAATATGTTTTTCGCATAGAAACACTTTGACCGATACGGTTTCACAATAAATTGCAATTTGTTGGATTCGGTGGTCCTGATCAAGCAGGTACCCACTGTTCCATCACCTTCGCTATTGCTCTTTAGACCTAAACGATATCAGACCTTGGACTGACCAAGGACGCCGCTTCAAACGAACCGTTTACGAGTTACCGTCATCTCGGAGTATCGCACTACAGATAATAACCGATTAAAAAGGCAAATACGTTAATGTAACAAAATACAAAATAATAAAAACGAAGTACAACACTTGTATTAGCATTATGATAGGTCGATACCTGTTTTAAATTTGCACGAGGTTATTATTAGCAGATAAGTATATAATGTCAAAAGATATTATTATTGAATGGAAAATCATTACTTTGAGGTGACGGGTTGTGAAATAAATGACTAATGGGTTCGTTCTACAAAATCAACACATTCAAGTATTATTCAATAGTAGGTACTTATTAAAATATGACTAACAAAACCTTATACACTTTTTGATATATGATTATTTAAAAATGTTTTAAATTATATTTATATTATATTATACATAAGTATAAAACGTGTGACCGTCAATAGATGATATCGAAATTAGAATATTACCATCATAAGCATTAAGAATTCAAAATAAATTATGATATTGAAGATGGGATAAAATGAAACCAACACCAATAAAGAAATTGTTATAAAATACATCAAATTGAAATATTATCGCTTTGAACTCAATCAATTGATGTCATCGTAATACAGATTTGTAGATATTTTTCATTGGTATCATATCCCTAGTTGGATATCGTGTTAAATGAATATCTTGAATTACGAGAGTATATGATAAAATCAAAAAATATTATCAGTTTTCAGAAAAATCGATTTTGCTTTTTAGTGTAACTCTAAAAAAGAACGACCGCAGATACATTAATTTTTCACCAAATGTTTATTTTGTCATTTTATTAACACCAAGAAGGTTCATTCTATTTGCCTATCATTTTCTAACTAGTTTGACTTTTTTTGAGCTGTTTATAGCCATGAGGAATTTTTTAAAATTTTGTAAATTATTTTTCAATTACAAATTTATAAAAAAAATTATCTTTATAGCAAACATTAAACATTTTAATTGAAAATTTCCAATAAGTTTTTTATCTCTATCAAAAAAAAAAGTTCACCTGAAAATTATGCTATTTGTAGCCATGAGATATTTTTGATTTTTATAATTTTTTTTTAACTATTAAATTTGATTATTTATACAAGTATGATAGGAAGATATTATAACGTCTTCGCTCAGAGTTGTTTTTTGTATGTATGCAATGAGTTGTCATTTAATTCAAATATAACAAATCCATTACAACAAAATGCTCGAAAACTACTGTACAGAACAGCGGTACCCATTGGACCACCTTTTTAATAATAATATTCAACACTTTATTAGTATTAATAATATGGTCACATGGGATTCGTGGTTTCAACTTGCATCGTGTAATTATGTATGATTATGTTATAGTAGTTCATGAAATACACACAATCCATAAAAAAACACTGCAGTAAAATCAATAACTATAAACAACTCTTAAATACATCAAACGAACAGGTGCTGTCAATATAAATGTCATAATAACATCAACAAAAATCAAATTATATAATAGTTAATACGTTTGAAGCGGATAATTGCAAAAATTTTCTTTGAATTATTGCATTTGTGATATAGTTGATATAACTATATAAATAATACAGATGTACAGATATTTAGTTTTTATTAAAAACGATTGGATAAATTCAATGACAATGTAAGAACTGCTTTTAAAAATATAACATGACAAAATCACGAACTGGAGAAAAATATGCAGGTATTAATGATTCACGTTTTACACATCAAGTACTTATATGCTAAGATTAGATCATATAAATAACGAAAAATACAATCTGTTATATAGTACAATAGATATTTTGTTAAAACACACTCAAGGTCTTTTAAGTAAAAACACTATTGTCAGGGAAAACACCGTTGCGATTAGTTCCGTTCTAAATTTGTTTGCTACAATAAAGGCAACGCGGTTACAACAGTTTTGGGTGAAAGTCTTTAGATTTATTTTTGGTGCAAGGCGTAGGCTACAGTATCCTTGAGTTGTTTAGAAAATCGATGAAACGGTAGCAAATACTTATCACACACACTTGCACACGCTATAGAGGTTTTATAACCGTAGGTCGCATTATGGACATTTGTCGGCTAACCGTTCTGGCAAAATTCCACTCAGACATATATATACTATTATAATAATATGCACAAGAGCAAGGATATGTACTCTTGCACACAATTATTAACGTGTTATCGATCCATCATGATTTATTTTCTTACCTGCGATTGGTTTTGATCGGCTCATCTTCATCCAATGAACTACCGGCTCCTGAATCCTGCAACGATCAATAAATAAATATAAATAAGAAAATTAAATCTTAAATTTTATATTTTAAGAATTAAATCACACAGATCATGTTTATATGATACGATATTAATCATTCATTATATACATAAATAAATATTGTATAGAGTAAAAAATAACATATAATAAAAGTTGACCCATAGGTACTTTTAAAACAAGTCTTACAAGAAAATACGAAGTAATTAATGCTGTTAAATGTTTGCCAGTTAGTTGAAACTGTTGTTTTCATTATTATGCATTACACTCAACTTTATTTCAAGGTTAGATTAAATACGATTAAATTGCACGAAGATTGTGGTTAATTAATTATATAGAACAATTTTTATTGAACCAGATTTTTTTAAAAAAAGAAAAATATTCACTTTACACTATACAGTAGTAGCCATATTTAATACAGAGTGGAGAATAAAACCTGATTTATTTTATTTTTATAGTTCCCTTCTGTGATGTATGGGCGAAGTTCAATGTACTGCAAACAATTGTATATAACAGTACATAGCCTGGCCCCATCGTTCAATATAATAATTATCATTACTGAGCACTGGAAATTGTAATGCATAGTATCTAAGCAACTAACCGCAATACACAAGCCTAAATAATTTTTTTATGAAGTTTATTTCCATTGTTGGCTTTCGAGCGATCCACAAGTCACAACACAATAATATACAGCAGTCTGCAAGTGTATATTTTATACCATTGAACAAAAGAGATATCAACTAAAAACGGTTTGTGGTTAGAATATCACCTTCCACTGATATGATGTACTTTTATACACACAATATACGCTTCATAATAAATAAGTCCATAACAAACAGTTTTAATAACAACGGTAATTCAAGAAAATCAAACGAATGATATATTATCCATGATAGTGCGAGACTACAATGCAATAGAAAAAAAAACATAATTGATAATTATATTTATTTTAGAATAATACAAAATAATATAAGATATAAGTTTATAACATAAACAAAGACGCTAATTACAAATTAGATAAGTACTATTTAATTGTTTGACAACAACGACTTATACTTCATGTCGTTAAAATTAAAATACATTATAAAAGTATTATCTTTCTACTGAACACTTAAAAATGAATACTCTAAGTATACGATGTTCCTCGATATTTCGAGTTTTAATATTATCATTTCTTCTAAATTAATTTATATTATACCATCAATATTCTAGTAAAATACTTAATATTTAAAATACACGATAAGGTATTGTTTTAATTATTGATAATTTAATTATAAAATTGAAAGTTATAAATGCACTTAAAATATTAATTGACTTTTTTTTAATTATAGAAAATCTAATTATCTAAAGTTCAGCACACTTCAGTTTCATAGACAGTTAAGACTTCAAAAATCCGTTTAAAGCACAATAGATTATCTACATTAAAAACAATTCTTCAAAAATAAATGACTCATCACGAGTATAATATAGTGAAAGCTTGTTGAACTCTAATGATATTTACTATTTATTATTCAAAATCCCGCATTAATATCCAATAATTGTATTTATTTATACAGTTTCTTAAATCCCAAAAGCGGCATAACAATCATTATACATTTTACTAGTGATTGTTTACCAGTTTATTATATAGGTTCAATCTAATGCCTAATAAGTATAGGCTATAAGTTATATGTTATAATATAAAGATTATAGCATATTATGATCTATTTAAAAAAAATAGTAACAACCAAATAACAAAACAAGATAGTTAGATAGGTGCACTAAACGTCTTATGAAAACCAGGCAAATAGTATACAATAATAAGATCGCATTAATAAAAATAAAATCATGTCTGAAATTAATGCATGCTCATGACTCATGCAGTCATACTACTAAATTTGCAATGAAATAAAATACTTTTTCGTATATTTCGTAAATTTAAGATTTGAATTTATTGGCAATATTAATTTTTCATATTTCTATAGGGTAAAAAAGTTAACGGCGCCATTCAATAATGTCAAAAGTGATTACATATTATGCGAATGACATCGTGCCCTACAAATGAACATAGGTAAATCTGTAAATTTAATTTTGCGGGCGGAAGATTCACGTGCGTGCAATAATAACAAATGATTGTGTGCCGCGGACACTTTCACTGTCACGACCCCGGCTTGCACGACCGCGACAAAACACGGTTAGAGTGGATAGGGTTGTACATAGTAGACCAACAAAAATAATAAAGTTATAATAATAATAATAATAATAATAATAAAACCAAAATGAAATGAAATTATAGCCATTTAAACGATTTCGAAACGATTTTCTAGGTTCTAGGTCACGAAGAGGCGAAAAAAAGGTTAAAATTGTGTAGACAAAATTAAGCCATACACACTTCACCGGCCGCTGTGCTAGTACGTGCCACAGCTGACCCATGATCTCCACGTTGTTTAGCTTGTTTTTCACATTATAAAACGTATAGGTAACAGTTAGTGCACTTGTGTGTCAACGAGAGTGTGTATATAATGTTGTATATGTATTAAATTTATAGTTTAGCTTCTAATTATATTTATCATTAAAATTTTTACTTTTGTTCAACAATATGTCAATAACAGTTTAAGAGATTCAATTTTATCATAACATACTACTCATTATAGCCATTACTATTGACATTCGACACACATATTTTCAAGTTTTCCTAGTTTAAATAGTGTTTTGAAATTCGTATAGTATTTACGGCTGTAAGGCATATAGCCTATGAAAACATATACTAATTTAAACAATTTCGACAGTGTAAGACTTAGAATAAGTATACAATTCACAAGATACACCACACCATTAAATTATGTACAAAAATAAAGGCTCATTACTTGAAATTATTTAGTTGAAACTTAACATTTTTCACGATTAATAATAAGAACTAAAAAAACGTATGTATCAAGTATTAAATATAAATGAATTAAGATATTTGAATCGAAAAAAATACACGACGGGCAATATAGTAAATAAAAAAGTGTGATTTAATTAAAATGGAGAAATTGTTTAATTTGTGAAAAATATACATAAAACAGTTTACTCTTTGGTAAATTTGTTTACAATAAAGTTCAAATCCCAATCAAAAGATTAATCTACGATGATAGGAATCACTAATGTCTAATAGTATCACTTATACCATTAGATCAAATATTATATCGTTATCACCCGGCTTTTGAATAGAATATAATGCAATACTCAATAAAAATAATATTATTGTTATTATAAAAGATTTCTGAAATACGCAATAAGCAATACTATTAGGTTAAAAATGTTCAACGTACATAAAAATATAAATCGTTTGTTTTTGACAAATGTCGTTTGTCGTATAAGCAGCTGTAACGCATAATATAAGCTTGAAAAACTCGAATGTTTTTTTTCCGTTCAATAATCGTCCGTTACAAATTATACTAAGACGTAAATTTAGTGTTATAAATTGCACGTGAGACGTTAAACAATTACAACCACAACAACAATAATAACGACGACGACACTATATTATGACACGGATGGTTATAGATGGACGCCGTGTGAGGAGTACATTAACGAATGAACACAATTAAAACATTACATAAGTACTGAGATTTTCTTGTGTCGACCACTGCACACGACTTCGACAACGTTCATACAGTAGCCAGTACGTACAAACATAATATTATATTTTTGATTATCGTTTTGGACGATAAGAGGGTGAAAATGACAGAAGACATTATTTATGCATCACACATTACCTATGCAAAATACAGTGACAGTCCCTGTAAAGACATATCCAAGAGGGTTTTCTGTTCCGGATCTACCTAAAATCTATTAAATCTTTAAAAATAAATGGTGTAAATACTTTATAATTGCTTGACAATTGATACAATTATTTTTTCAAATAATTAACAGAAGAGATAAAACAAATGATATGAACGAGGAATATTTATAAATGTTAAAAGAAAGCTACAGCCGCAAGTGTTGCTCCAACTTACAAATGTAAGACATAGCAAAAACTGTTTCGAGCGGGAGAAAACGGAGAAGGCTGCAGTAGAGTTATAAACTAATAACTAAAAAACCAAATTTTCACCACGAATATAGAGGAGAATTTTAACTGTGTCAAGAGTTTTTATTTTTCGATAAAACCAATGCATTAAAAGTAATTTAAGTTTAAAAAAAACATAAAAATATCAGATTTTTAAGTGTTATAATTTTTTTCTTATTAATATCAAACAAAAAAAAAGTACGACACAGAAAATATTATCTTCTATATAATGAACTTTTGGTGACTACTAGGACTATAGACTGAGTGCTATTCCACGCAAAACAGTTTTTGTTATGTTGTATACATTTGCAAGACAAAGACAGCACATGCGGGTGTAGCGTTCTCTTAAATGCATCTCCTCTTCGAGTACACTTTGACTTGATATTGCATTCAATAAATAGCCATAAATTAATATTTTCGTAAATATATTATTTTAGAGAATTTAAAATTGAAACCACTCCACAATTTATAGGTTTGTGTTTGACAATAACTAAAAGAGAGAAGTTTGTAAGTATAACATCAAAAAAAAATCACAATAAAATGTAGTAGGTATGTTAATCCGTAATGAACAGTTTCAAAAAAAATTACAAATAAATCCAGAAGATAACGATCAATTTGCATGAAAAAAAAAATGTATACGTACATAATATATATTATAGGCAATGCGCGAACACAGTATATTACGTGTGTGCGCTTGAGGCTATAAAACTACACTGTTGCAAAATAGACAATACAATAGTTGTATGCGTTTAAATTATAATATTATTGTAATGTATTATAATATGTTATGCGCTGTTGACGTCGTCGCGCAGTGGTGCAGAATGCAGATATAGATACATTTTATTTTTAATAAAAATACGAAGTGATGCAACGTGTCTATTATAAATTAATAATATATCTACAATATGTCAATATATTTAGGTGTGTGTATACACTATACAGTGTGGTGCATTGGTGCTGCAGATGGATTTTTCGTGTTTGACATACTACGCGGATAAAACGATATTATTATTCTATTATTGTTATCGTAGTTATTGTTCCCTTGTTGCAAAACTGCAGCAGCATGAGGAGACCAATGAGAGCTGATGTGCTCACATAATATTTTAAACAATATAATATAGACGCTAAAATTGACAGTTTTTGTATTTTATATAATTATTATCGGCCCTGCTGTTGAGACGGTTCACGGTTATAATTACTATTAAGGGATACGCAGACATACGCGGTGAACTGCTACAGGTATTGCTGTGGTAAACCATGTGATGGATTGATGTTTAAGAAGGAGAATAAATCACAACTAAGCATAGAACAACCCACCGATCCGGTATTTGTACAACGCACGGAAGCGAGTCGTGCGTGGTTTTGAATTGAATATTTAGGAATTAAATGGGAGAAAAAGCTTTTGCGTTTTATAACATTGACCTTGTAAAAGGTGTCTTTTATGGATTTTTTTCTATTGAACACAAAGTACGCGATTGCTTTATAATATACAACATATTCTGCGATTTACCAATATAAATGAAATATTTTTTATTTGTATTATACACAGAACAACGAATTATACATATTTTATACCCTGTCGGTTGTCGTACCACAGACACTAGGTGGTACGAACGTATCTATATCAGCAACTATTTGCCAAACGACGTCACGGAACTGGTATACGCCCCTATGAGTTACGATTTTAGTTTGTATTTATAAATGTAATTAATGACACATAGCTAAAGGACGTGTATATAACATATATTTGTAACTAAAAACAACTTTTCACGATGAGCCATTTCTCCTTCCAAGTTGTTAGATGATACGATGTATATTGTATAATATAGGCGAAATTTGAGGGGGACTTGGGCACTTGTGAGTGATTAGCACCCTCATAATTTATGCAATTTTTGGGCTAACTGAAAAAATAAAAGTTTGCACGTCTGCACCGTAATTTTTTCATTGAAATTGGCCACTATAAAGTATACACTGATAAAATATAAATTTTAGATGGATCCATAATTTTCAGTTGATCATTTTTTTTTCAATTTAATTATCGAAAAATGGAAAGCAATATTGATTAAGACTTAAAGGGACCCCACAAGCGCATAATATGTTGACTCCGTCTTACAAATATATAACATGGCAAATTTTAAAATGTTTACTTTAACCTTTAATATTAGGGTATGTTGACTTATGATGAAACTTAAAGGTAAGAACATTATCTGTGTTCTATCGTTATATTTGTACGATATTTTAATTAGCCGTTTTTTCTTTCCATCTCGTTCCCAGTGTATAATATTAAATACTATTTAGTTTATTGAAATTATAAAATAATACTTACTACCATATTTTTAGACTTTAAGTTAAATTATACATTTAGTTAGACCATTGAGTTTTATAGAAAAATATATAGTAACTAATAAAGTACTGACCTAAACAAATATTATGTAGGTACTATTCCAAATTTCACTACATTTATCTGTTCAATACATAATGTTGCAAGTCTTATATTAAAATATACATTTATTCATGCATTAAACATATATAAAACCCCAAAATTATACAATACGGTTAAATATTTAATATATAATCCAATATTATAGATAGTAGATACATATAATTCATATTATGCAGAAGACAATGGATTTAATAAAAATTAAAAACAATATAAATCAACAATTTCTTAACTTGTTTTAAACAAGGCATTTTTTAATTTACTACGATAATGCCCTCTAAGGCTTTAAGTATAATCAAAACATAAAAAAGCCCGTATTGATTTATATAAAAAAAAAATAATTGGCTTAAGAATATGGTGTCGACGGATCTTTGAGATGCTTTATTCGCACAGATAACGATGTCATTGATGGTTTTTAATCGGTCTAATTCACTGTCGAAATAATAATATTGTTATATGGAACGAATGTAGAAAAACGTATTACACCAATAGAACAAATCGGTAATAGGCGAACAAAGCGAAAAATATCGTTCAAAGACCTTCAAGTTCAAATACCCGATGTGTGTGCATACGTAGCGCGAATATAAATATACAAATCCGAACTGGGCATCGTAGCTGGTATACATACAGAGTGAATGAAATACGTAGACGACCGAAAAAACACAATCTCAGTCAAGTGAACGTCGGAGGCATGTCTTAAAATGGCAATACCGTTCGAGGGGCCATGCAGCACGATAGTATCGCGAATAGAAAACATATAATCGACAACGATTGTAAAATTAAATCGACGAATACAAATATTTATTTATATAAAACGAATTAACTTACTATATAGTTTTTATTTGAAGAGTTCAATAAATTATTAAGTTAAAAATAGTAAAATCCCCATAGGTCAACACTGAAACAATGCAGCTGTTAAATTCTAGCACTTTCGTTCTCGTTATAGTTAATAATTTAATATATATATACCAGGACGCTAGTAGTCATAAAAAATATCAAAAAAAAATGCAATCAACAGTATTACACACGAAATACTACATAGTTTAACCAAATTAAGACAGAGTATTCAGTTAAGACACCCGAACACAACTACGGCGTCCGTTTTAGCCACATGTTCATATAAGTACCATTTATATAATATAATATAACCTCGACAAATTAATAGTTTGGAATTAAATTAGTAAACCTATACAAATAATATGGCTCAGCAGTACACCGTTTAAATTCAATTTATAACCATCATAACTTAAATGAAATCAATAAACGACAGCTACAATATTTACAATTTCTATAACGACCACCCAAATCCCAAGTGCTAAGCTTTAAAATTGCAAGATTATAAAAACACAATAAAAGATTATAGGTATTAAATATTTATTTTGAATTAAATATTTGAAATAAAATCGTATATTTTTGCACAGCCATAGCGGCGAAAAGATGTACACGATTTTATAGTAAAAATATAGTTTTAATCTCATAAAAGTATAATCAAATATATATTATCCTACAATATTATTATTGAACAATAATTTGTAACGTTTATATAAACACGTTATTTCCCCGTTTATAAGTACAAAACAAATATATACCTAGCGGTCTTCGCGTAACTGTGAGTTATATCAGCCACAGAAATACAACTAGGTAACTGAGTAACTGAAACTGTAAATAAATATATATTATACATCAATACATGACACGTGTGTCATGTATCAACAAACTATACAAACACGTTGTCGTTGTCGGTAAGACACTAATTCGTATAATATAAGTATATCGGCTTATAAATTATACATATGTATATCTATCAATCTATGTAAAATACAAGCCATAACGCTAGCGTACCTACAGAATACATATGGATAATATCACAATATTATACGTCATCGTTACGAACGGCGAATTAAGGTGATCTGAGTATCCAGCCGACTGACAATAACAAATCGGCAACTACCGCAATCGCAAGAGCCACCCGTTGCATCGCAACTACAAAAAACATAGCAACAATAACGGATGGCCGTCCGCGCGGATGTAGGTCGCTTGGCTGTTATATAATTGATATACACGACATGTACCTCAACATAATATTATATATATATACATTAAATCTAAATCACTATACACAATAAATGATATATACAATACTCTAACGGTGGCGAGCATGCGGAAATAATGATCCGAAGTCGCCCGCCTTCTGCACGACAACGACACGGCTGAGTGATATGATATCAGTGGTAATGGTGTACCTATATATAGAACATACAGTTATATATATACACAGGAGATGATATCGACCGGTGCATGTTTTTAATCAGGGTTTTTTTTGTTCACTGACGAATATAATTTGTATTTTACTCTCAAAACTAGGTTTGCGAAACGTTTACACCACAACGATGACAGACGGATTAGATGAAATAAAAAACTAAATAGGATGCGAATAAACTATATACTATATATTACAATATAAAATAATATTATTCGCGACTTATCGTATAAGACACGGCCTCGCTGCGCCGAACTGGTGTTGTGGTCTACAGTATAAAATATACATAAAAGAAAAAACAATTAATTTACACGAGAATAATAAACAATAATTTATTATTGTACTATAGTTTCATGTTTTCATAAATTGTACTATTTTTCAAGATCTAAAAAAAAACCTTCTCAAAAAACATTAGGTATGCAGTCATATATTATATATTTGGACGAAATCATCATGCCATCGTTTTCTCAGATGGCCAGATCCAGTCATCAAGATGAATATTTGTTTGATACAATATAGTATGATCATAGAAAAATGTACACTATGGGTAAGGATCGAAACATTATTCAACCAAAATGACCGAAAATTGTACGAAAGGGAAATCGTTTGTCCTATAGTGGAAAAGAATGACCTGAGAATAAAACGAATGGATTGTTAAGCACAGTTATATAGACAAAAGGTGAACTAATGAAACGGATGTGAGGAACAGATTTAAAATTGATTTTTAATGAATGAGGAAAAATTAAAATATACTTCGTTTAGACTATTATAATCAAAACTACTTTTTCTAATAACTAAATTAGAATATATTACTGCAAAAAAAAATTATTTTTTTAGATATACTATCTGTACTCTGGGGAGAATAATAAGAATTTACAGTGACATTTATATTTAAAATACTTGTTAGAATAAGCCACTCATTTGTGACACTTCCTGTTCATTTATTTTTTATAATAATTTTAAATAAACTTGTTCAATGTGTATTAGAAAATTATAAAAAAATTCAAATTATATAACAGGTATAAAAATATTATGTTAAATTAATTTTCCATCATTAAATAGCACTTCAAAAATTCTTAAATTGTTTTTAATACTTATTACTTCACGATAAAGAGTGAAAATTATTTTAACTGAGTGAATAGTAATTTATTGTCAAAATACAAAAGCAAAAACTAGTAATTTGTATAACTATATATAGTAATGTACTAATATACAATTATTATTCGTTTAAGAACATAATATGTATAGTTAAATTTCTACTTTCGTTTATTAAATACATTTCTTCCTCGAGCATCACGCAGTATTATAAGTTAGCATTAGCTAAAAAAAAGTACATAACAGGAATTAAATTGGTTATTAAACTCAGAATAAATTTTCAATCTATTAAATTCATAAAAAAATACTTAAAAATCGGTGAATATGAAAAATGGAATTAAAAATAAACATTATATATGTTATATTATTTTTATTTGTTTTTGACAGCAACAAAATATTACCTTGGAGATTAAAACCTGAATAATATGATTTTTGAATAAGCGACGAAATTAATAGTATATAAGTAATAGAAAAATATCTAAATAATAAACTATATATATTTATCCAGGCCCGAGTGTTGTCGTTAATATATTCTCTCGTTTATCTATTTTTTTTTTTTTTTTTTTGAACTTAAGCTTCGGCAACTGAGGCCATTAGCTGTAGTAGGATTTGTATTGTAGTTTGTATTGTATATTTTTTGGAACGGTAGGGGGGAACACGTGTGTGTTTGTTTTTGGCAGAATTTCGAATGGGGCACCCGTAGGTTTCTGCCATGCCCCGGGGGTGGGGGATGGCAGCACTTGTTCTCCGGTCACCGCGACTTGTCCGGAGAAAAATGCCGCCCGGTAGCCGAGGATCGAACCGCGACCGGCTGCGTCGCAGCGGACGCG
>NW_019103891.1:56727-236179 GCF_001856785.1 Myzus persicae
ATTACCACGATTTAATAAGTAAAAATTAAAAATAATAAAATTATACTGACGAAGAATTAAAAATGTATCATAATAAGATATAGGAAAATCTAGAATTTGAACTGATATATTTCGTTACATAGTACAAAAATTATGCTATATCCCACCGTTGAAGAAAATGAAGTCTTAAAAACGCTTTTGAATTATTAAGAAGGTAGAAACCTTTAATTATTTCTGTGGTAAAATTTTAATTTTCTTAAATTTATAAAAAGGTTTACCCTAGATTTTACTGTAGGTTATATTAATCATTTTTTTGTGTGTAATTTGTATGAATCTATCCATGCTGCTAAGTCATCTTCATCGAGAGATTAATATCGTACTACAATATTTTGAAAACTAGCACATCGTTATTATAAGAAACTATAAAAATAAAATTAGTGTGCTAAAAGAGGTATGAGGCAGGTTAGCCCCCCACGCCGCTACAGTATCAAATCATTGCAACTAAAATGTATATAGCATCAGAAAACAAGAAACAAAACTCTTTGAACTTGTCCACTTAGATGCAGGCTTGCAGCATAGGCTGCACAAGATTTATTGAGGCACAGTGGCTGCAAAGCTATACGAGAATAATACGTGTCAATATCGTTCGTTATTCATCGTATCCTCGATAGAATATGCGATATAGTCGTCAACGAGGATGATTCCCAAAACTGCCTTATTTCCCTATCGTGGTAGCGGAGGCGCTGCTAAATATATAATATATATCATACACAGTGTTATATAATACTTACAGATACTATTATTTTATAATCATTATTATTTAAATTCATTATTTTAGAATGTAGGCAGGGCAGGTGAATTTGTACTATTCTTAGCAGGATTCAGTTGGCGTTGACACATATTTTTTTAAGACAACTGTAAAATACTAGAGTATTATACTTAAAAGTTATACTATTCATTTAATATAGTCAGTCTGTTATACAATATTATACAATATATATTAAGATTGTACATTAAAAATGATTTTAAAATTCTCAACGGAAGATGATAAGTGTTTTTTTTCGGAAAAGAGACTGGTCGAAAATAATTGCTAAATAATTATTTCGCTCCTCTCATATACATGCAGCAATCCAGAATTATTTTGTTATTATGCATTAACGAAAACTGCAACAGTTATTGTAGTTGGTTCACCCCAAAACAGCCAATGATTAGCTAATCAGGGTTTAATGTAAAACATAAAAATAATTTCTACTATAGGCATGCTATTAATTTATTGTTACTGTCCAAATAAATGATTTCTTGAAATAAATAACACATACAATAAACTTAAATAGCTTCCCCCACTAAACTTAAGAGTTAAAAATATAAATGCATAAAAAAAGTATAATTTCATCGAGATTATGGATAATTTAATTCAATATTTTTTTTTTAACAGATTACATTTTAAACATTATCTAATAATACTTGAACACTTTTATTAACCCTCCAATAATAATAATAATATTAATATAATGTTTTTTATATCAATCAATTTAGTTAAATGAAAATCCTATGGAGTGATTGTATAGCAAAACAAAACTATTCCAATTGAATGTCTCACTTATCGCCGGAAACCGGTTAAATCATTATCATCTTGAAAGCTTTTAATTTTTGAGTGGCGTTTTGTCATGACAAATAAATTCAACAAAACAACATGGCGTTTGAAACATATACTTACCGAAGTTTGAAAAAGAACCCTTGTAAAGTCTGTTTTGTTTTGAATACTCGAAAAACCCCATGATTTCTGATGATTAAAATCAAGAATGGACATAATTTTATGCTATATGAAATAAGAACAATGTATACATTTATTATAGATATTTTTTTTTTCATTAAGATGATATAATACACCAGTCCGGCAGTTTCATAGATTAAAAAAATATATAAAACTACTTAAATATGTTAAAACATATGCTAGAAACCAAACATAGAAGTTAAATTGTTTAATAAGTACCTATAGGTTTGATGAAACGAATTATTATAAAACATAACAAGAACAAAACATAAAATAAAATATGCTGGTAGATAATAAATATTCAGAATATTAGTTATAACCCAAAAAATTAAGTATTAAATATTTATTCATTACATTTGTATAAAATGTATACATCAGTAGTCAATAGTCATCATACGTATTTATATATAGCTTTTATTTGTATTAATAAATACAGGCACGTCATGTATTATTCGATTACAATACAATGTGGCGTTAATACATTATTAAGTACTCAACGTTTCATACGTATTTTGGCACATTATATATACAATATGAAGAATGGACATACATATTAAAATTGAAAACATGTCCAAAGTATCATGAAACATCCTATAATTTACAATACATGACTAAATTTTCATTTTAAAACTAATAATTTAAATTTAAAACAATATGCAGTAAGCCTTATCTAAATATTTGTATACATAACTATATGCATATAATATAAGTATATTATTGAAATAAAAATAAATGAATTCGCATAAAAACATATTAAAAAAAACTAAAATACCCGATACACACATTTTTTTAGCAAATATATTATATATATTTATGTTCATGAATAGGTTAAAAAAAATATTTTTGTCCCCAAATGGTTTTTGATTCTTTTTTTCAAGAAACCTGCTCCCCTATATACGTTTAGTTACAAATTTATTTAAGATGGCATTTATTTGAATGGTTTGTTTTACAGTGTTTACAAGTTTAATTCGTTGTTGCATTATTCAAAAAAATATTTTACCCAATATGAATTGGTCAAAGTCAATCAATTGTTTCTGATAATTATATACGAGAAAAAATGATCTTATGATTCACTTAAATAAATCGATCTTAAACAATTGTAGGATAAGGCTCTATCAATTCAATAGTTGATTTTTTTTAATCTTGACAATATAGGTAATAACAATGACACAACATTAATTAAATATGTCGCATTACTTAACACCATTTTTATATACAAATTAAACATAGAATTTGTTCGACCTATCTTTTCTTAACATGTATATTACGACATCACAACAAAATAATGTGTACACGTTTTTGAACTAGACCGGAGATAATCGAAATTAATACCAAAAATATTAACAATGATAGAGTGCCCACCCACATAAATTTAAGTGACTATATATTGTAATATCAATTAAATCAACTAAATTGTCTATAAATACCAACATAACAATCAAAATTATTGTCATAAAATATTACTATTAGCCCCTTATATAGCCTCTTTAGCATAGCGGTAGATTACGGACATTATGCAACCAATTACTGTAAGTATGGGATTTATTATGTGGACCATGATGTGTGATGTATCACGTTACGAAAACTAGTCTGTCCGCTCTATTTAAGCAGCTGTAGGTTACACTATAAAGGGATCGTTTTTATAAACAGGGAAAGTGTTTGAGTTTTCGTATAATACTTTCAAATATAATATTATACACAAAACAATAAACAAATATTATGCGACAGCGTTATAAACGTATAGAAAATTAAATAGGAAATCACTTTCTCCACCCATTATCGATAAAATTAAAAAATATATGTAATTGTGTTTCATATACGTAGAAACAGTACATACAAAATGCAACAGCTATCATTAGGAATACCACATAATATGTTTCATAGTAAGACTATATTATGGTTACATTTTAAGTCTCAACATTATTTTTAAATGATAGTAGTATACAAGTATAAAAAGATAATATTTAAAATAACTTGAAAAAATCCTAAAAATCTATTACCTGTTAAGGTACACGAAATCTTAGTGAAGGGTTCAAGTTAAAATGGTCAATCAGCTTAAATTCTGGAAGTTGGTATCTACATTATAGTACCATACTAATCGAATTAAATTTTTTTACGTTGAGTTAACACAAAACTAGCCATCATTCGTATGTAAACGCACAGTAACGTACTTACTGCTGAAATGTTTAGTAAGTACCTACTATACCTATATACAAGCGGTAAAACGGTACAGAAAATTGTATTTATGATCGAACTTTCAAGGAATTTACGAAAATTATAACTGTAAAAATTAAAAGTTGACTATAATTCAATATTACTTAACTTACTTAGGTTCTATGAGTATTAAATATTATTTAATAATTATTGAAAAACAAATGACAATAAAAGTCATTTTATATTTTAAAAAAAAAAAGGTTAAATTCCTAATTAATTTTATAAGCATTATAATTATTTTACACAAACACAAATAGCCATAGGTACATTAATTTTTAAATGCAATAAGACAAGAAGAAAGTTTTTAAACTTTAAAATCTAACCAGAATTATTTCAGAGAAGATTAATCTTCAAAATTATTAGTTAGGTTGGTTTTTGAACCATTAATGATGATGTACACTATTTGATAGGATATCTGATAATCTTAAATGGAGTAACATAATCGCAAACAGAAATAAGTATTCATAACACATCTAAATATTAAATATAATTTTTATTTGAGTTTAAGTAGGTGACAAAACCATATAACTACAAAAATGTTTTGTATACAAAATCTACATTCTACATTATAATATAAAGACGATTTCGGCATAATCATAGTTATATATTATACAACCTCGAATAAGTTATTATTTGATCTTACATCAGTTACATCTTACACGGCAGTACAAAATTCTTCAAACAGGTAGCATAATATCAGATATAATATATTTTATTATCGGTACCTACATGCTGATCCTGCACGGCGTTGCCTGTGACAAATTAATGTCCGTGGATTTACCCCTTCTTAAACTCCGTAAATGTAAACTACATATATTTTTAACACCCACAGATATTTGTTTTGGCCAAATATAAAATGAAATTCTAAGATTATATCCAATCATAATAACTATTTTATCGTCGATAACCAACAACAATATATAAATAAAAAAATTATGGTTTTTCGACTTTTCGCGAATCAACTGTATTCAACATTTATGTGTTGGAATATAAAAATAAGTAATAAAAAATGGACAATGACATTACAGATATTGGTAAATCTCGAGATGAATCTTATGTCGAAAATTGGTGGAAACTGCACTGGATTCGCATACGGGTCATCTCTTTTATAAATTTGGTTTTAAATAGATTATTTAAATATACTACAACTTATAGTTGACCCTGGGTGTCGTTGCCCGTAACAAATTAAACAATGCCAGTGTATTTAACTAGTCTTAAATTTCGACAAATGTAAACTACACATACTTTTAACACAGTAATTTAAGTTGTTTTAGCCAAATATAAAATACAGATCTAAAATTGATTAATAGCTATTTTATTTTCTATAACAAATAGCAACCCTATAAAACCAAAAAAATATTAGTTTTTCATGAGTCTACAAATTCCTGTGTAAGCCACTCTTTAAAATTCAAGATTTAAAAAATTGGCTCCTATTTGCACATCCTTGATATAGCCTATATAGGATTACCTGAGTACCAAATTTGAGAACCAATAGTGCGATAGATTTGGCTGTGAATTACTTACACATATACAATACACATATTACCTTTTATTAATATAATATATATATATGCATAATATGGGTGAATATACGGTTAATTAATTAATGTTCATAATAAATGGATGATACTGTGAATTTAAAATAGGTATACAATTTCTATACTAGTATATTATCATTATTAGTGTATATAATTTATAATCTTACATGAAGTACATTTAGCATAATCTGAGAACTGGACTGTCAGTCTGTGTGCAACAGTGCAACGTTTATTTTACAATAATATAGTTAATAATGTTAGATAGCTAAAAAACGTACGAGTACAATGTTTACAACATACGAGTTAATAAATAAAAAAAAACCCTTAGAGATGGCTAATTACTAAATTATCATAGTGATTTCGTAAACATTAATACAAATCATGTATATTACATTTTATTATTTAAGTTTTTAAAAAACATTATAGAAAATATAACATAAATTCATAATTTCAGAAAAAGTAAAATTACAATATTGTGTAATAGAATAAAATGTAAAATAAATCAAAATTACCACCACGATATTAATTGTTTGACATTAAAATATTAAGGAACACTGAATTAAAGTTTACCGAAAGAAAATAAAAACCTAAGACCTGAACTATGTATAAGTTATTAGCTTAGAATTTAAAAAAAACAGTTTCTCATTAACGTTTTATTCAAATGGCTTTGCATAAATATTTCAGAGAGAACGACATTCCAAACAACACGTCAACCTTCTTTTTTAATTATACGAAAACATACGCACATATGTATCTATTCTCTAATTTGTATAAAAAAAATACAGTTATATATATATAAACACTAAAACACGTGCATATGCATTAAGATACGATCAAAATTAAAGCTGGCAAAATGTATAGGTATAGATTGTATAGTAAAATGGTTATGGAAGTACGTTTTAAACCGGTATCGAAGGCCACACTTTATGATAAAAAAAATTATGTCATCGCGAAGAGTACCTGCAAATTACTAGACGTATATACTATTTATAGGTATAATATGATAATATAATATAATTATAATAATAAATGAGATAAAAAGATACACCATCACGATCGGAACCATGCAAATGGGTTGTATCCGGTATCTCGGTACTTTTCAATATGTTTTATAATTCCATTAAATAAAAGTATTGGATTCCGTCTTTGAATATATAGGTATATACATTATATACTACGTTTATTTATACTTAAATTTTTTTAAAGCTTTTTAATGTAAAAATACTAAGGTATGTATATTAAAAAAACAATTTAAGTCTAAAAACAATGAAACTTATTATTAATAATAGTGTACTTGTGATTTATGATTATATGGGAGCGCTAATCAGTCAATATTACATAATACTATATATTAAATTTGTATAGTGTCGGTTGGACGTCATACACTGTGCCAGCCCCCCTGGGAGCAAGCACACCTTCCGAAATGTCGAACGTACCTCAGGACCGGCAGTGTCCACTGAAGGTTTCCTGGGCGGTGGTGGACGGTTGTTTTTTTGGACGGCGTTTAGCCAAGCTTTGACTCGCCTGTTATTGCTGGCGTTCCGTTTGTACGTCAACCGGCCACCGTTGGCCACCGGCGGCTCTTGCTGGCCACCACTACCGCCGCGTACAGACGACGGTCGTCCGTCGTCACATAGTATCGTGGACCACGGGGACGGTGGATTGGCGGTTGCCGGTGGCGGCAAGACGTACAACATCATAGCACAACGCACCCGAAATTAACGCTAAGCGCAGTACGACAGCAAACGCGGCTACTCGTAAGTACGATACGTGTATAATATGACAACAATACGCCACACGACCACGAACTCAACACCCGGTCTGAAATCGGCCAGTTACGACGAACACCCGGGACAACGACGACGGATCCATCGCGGCGAACGGATTTATTGCTTTAAGAAATTCGATTAGAAAACGACTACACAAAAGGTTAAATGCGTTTACGGTGAACAATATTCGAAAAACGATCAAATCCGCACACGATCTATCACACACGCGCACGCCGCGATCACACGTGTCAAATCGGTGGGGATCAACGAACGAACGAAGCCAAACACGACGGCGGTCACGCAGACGACTGACTGATGCGTCGACGGCTACACTATGCGGACCCGCGAGTTCAGCTGGACGAGGCCGACGCCGCTTCCACCACCACCAATAATGCTTTGTCGTCAACACAAGGCGCGCGCTACGCGGAAATCGAGACGATGTTTCGATTATTGCTGAGTCCGATAGTGACACCTGAATGATATTTGATGTTTTTCCAGGCGGCCAGGCGAAATTTATCGAGCTTCAAAATTGATCATTTCGAATTGATTATTGTTTTTTGTTGTTGTTTAATTTTGTTGGGAAGCCTATAAGCGTTAACGCGCAGTTTATAATAGTATGATTATGGTGATCTCGTCTCGGGCCTCCACTATCTTTAACGGCCGTCGCGATTATCGCCAAGTGATTATAAATTATAATCCGGAAAATTGCTCATATTGACGCCGGGGGGGGGACAAAGAGCTAACGAATGAATCGATTTTTTTTTAATAAAACAAAGAAAAATAACAATAATAAGGAATAATCTTTATTGTGAGTCAAGTGAAATTGTAAAGTATCAAATTTTTAAAAATATAACACAATGGATAAGCATAAAAAGTATTAATTATAAACTATAGATACTGAATTTTACACGTATTATAAAAATAAGATAATGACCAAGTTTTTGAAAATTAGGTAATAAAAACCATGTTGATTAATCTTAATGTTTATGTATGATAAAATACTACACAATGATTTATAAAATTGTAAGCTGTTAAAAATGGTATAGACATCAAAATGTAAGTTCATACAAAGTAAGACCTAACTAAAGAAATTGCAAAAAAAGTTTTAAAACTTATAGAAGAAATGAAGATGAATAATAATGCTAAATACTAATCACAAATCTTAACTATAGAATACATATATACATGTAATAATAAATATTATGTTTGGAAAAAAATGTTAGTAGAGTAAACTTGATAATAATAATTTTACATCCTTGAGTATCTGAATCTTTATTTTCATAAAGTCTAAAAAAAGTAAAAACAACAAAATTGTTCTTGGTCTTAATATAAAGTTATTGTTATTGTTTTTAAGACTTCTAAATTCTAGACTCTTTTAGTTTAATCCCAAATTACCAAGAGTGTATTAATGTAATGTAATATGCGTATACCTAACAAACTATTTTAGTTTTTTTATTTAACAAAATAATTAATGGTATTTAATTAAGCTGGGTGTGCTTTTAAGAATTGTTCTTTCATAGAACCCACTCATGTGACCATAAGGTTAAGTGTTACAAATTTATCAGTTACTCGGTAGTAAAGTACCTATATTGTGAAAATGTATCAATTTCTTATTATGAGTAAATATACATACATATTTTTTATCTAACAAAATATAATACCCACTGACTTAATTCTTTAACAAAATATTAATACATTATTGTTTTATGAAAGGATATCAATTTACATATCATATAACAAATTCCATTTTTCTAAGGTTTAGATAAAACAAATGAAGGAATAAATGAACATAATACATTGACTTTGCACTTTAATATTCCAAAAATACTAACAAGTGTAATCTTGAATTAGGTACTAAAAGTCAAAATGGTATCATAGTATCAACCTCATAACAGCAACACAATGTCTCTGTAAAAATTTGTTGCAATGGTAGTCAATACAGTAAATCGTATTGCGTCTTGTATTAGAAGACTAGATTACAGGACCTGTCAGAGGGAGGGGTATAGACCTGAGGGTGTCAGATCTAGTATCTACACACCTTTTTACTTTTTTAGTGTATTCTTGCCTTATAGACCATAATACACTATATTAAACAGTATTAAGCTAAATTTAAATTACTTCTGCATTTTCAGGTTATTATTGCTTTAATATAATATACTATGGTAACTATGAGTTATCATCTAGTAAACACAACATAGATAGTAGATATACCAAAGTAAATCATGATACATGACGTTATGTTTTAATAATATAAATAGTTTTCATTTTATACCATATAATATTAAAATCAAAGTTAGTGGTTGAAGAAAAATATTTAAAAAATGTTCAATGAAACAAATTATTATACAATATAATAAATATTCAAAATAAAATATGCTGATAGATATTAAGTATTTGGAACAATATAAGTTATAACAAAAAAAAAAAATATAATATTTATTCATTCCATTTGTATAAAATGCATATTTCAGTAGTCACCATACATATTAATAGTAGGTATAATACCTACCTATTGTTTTATATTTCTTGAATATTTATAACAAAATATTTACTGATAATTAACATATAATTACAACAAAATACACACCAAATCAGTTACACTAGATGAATTCTAGTTGTTTAATTATTCTAGGTCAACTTTGTTTACGTACATACCTGTAACCTGTTACACTATAAATTATAAATTAATTTCTTTTTCATTCAACAACTTGTAATCACTTTAAAATATCCTTATATAATGAACAATATTATGATATTATATGAATCAAAATATAATAATCTATATAATAGGTACCTATATCTATACTTAGTTAAAACCTGCACGTAGTTTTTGTATTGAAGGAAACCCCGTCATTTTTTAAAAATAATTCAATTATTTTATTAAATAAAATTTATTTATTTATTTACAATTTTTCTAAATTACATGGTTATTAGAAATGCACATATGAAGTACATAGACTGACTAAACATAAACCCCTGACTGATTATTTATAAATCCAAATTCTGTTTTTATGTTAATTCTTGATGCTACAAAAAAAGTTAATAACAGATTCTAAAGAACTTTAAAGAAGATTAAAAAACCTAAACAAAGGTAGGTACTTAAGTATAAAAATATAACCAAGTAGAATTAAATTAAAATAAAAACTATATACATATAAATAGTTAATAATATAAAATAATATTTTCTCCCTTCATATATAATTATTAATAAATCACACTAAGTATTAGAGTTGATTACAATACTAAATTATTATAATAGTACTATTTATAATCAATGACATGTCAGCCTAAGGCTTTGTTAATCAGCTAAAAAGACTACATTGTATTTTTTAGAATAAAAAGAAAATTGTGTAAATAATCATATTGTAAATCAAAAAAATTAGATAAACTACAAGATAATAATTTTTAGTAAAATTCTATATCAAATCAATGAATAATTCAAATCTTAGGCAGAAAATAAAAGTCAACTTCGTGAGACAATAAAAATTCATTTTCGTAATTTTTGTTAACCCGTCAACAGACAAAACTATTCATTCGTAGTAGTTTTTTTACGGACAATATCTGTTGGTTGCTTTACTGTATCTATAATATCGTGTTGAACTGTATATTCGTATAATGTAAGGTACTCACCGAATTCTGTTGCAAAGTCCCTATAGTCGGAGACGTCTGTACGGCGGCTAAAGCCATACACGCCCGCTGTGGTCTTTGTTTTGTCCGACAATGGCGAAGATCAACAGACCGTAGACTAATTCTAAATTTTCGATGAAACTCGATGTAGGAGGACAACAAATTTGCCGTTGAAAATACAACACAAAAAACACAGAAGAAAAACTTATGTTAAAAACAAATAAGGTATCAAATATTACCAAACTCCTAATCAGGAAAACATGAGCGAAAAAGTACTGAAAAGATAACAGCCCGTGCTTACTGTGGTTGCGGTATCATCCATATTGTGGTTCAAATGTTACCGACGTAGTTATGGATCGCTTGGTAACGTCTTTTCGACCATACGTCATTAGTCCCCAATCAACTTGTACAGCAAATAATTACTTATTATTATTAGTTACCTAGTATTATTGTTATATTACGATATTATTAAATGTATTATACATTTGTAATACATTTATACATCTGTCATTTACCAATAGTCAATGACTCGCATTTTAAGAACGGACTAGAAGTAGATAATTTGTATGGCTACATTTTGATCAACATAAATAATAATATAAATATCAGATATGTACCTTAAGTATATACAGATTTGAGTAAAATATTTTTTTAAAGTATTTAGATTAAATATCTACTAATGTTTTTGAATACTTATGGAAGTTTTCCAAATATGTACTGGTGGTACTGCATGTATTTAATTTCAAGATTATTAATTAAGTGATTCAAACAATCGAACCTGGCCTAATCATCGATCCTATTATCCTAAATTATCAGAATGGTGATCAAGTGATTCGCAATGGTTTCTATAAGGTGACATAAAATAGATAAATTTTCGTTAAAAATAAAAATGGATACCTATGCTTGCTTTCTTATTATTTTCTTCACAATTATAATCTATTTTTTAGCCTATAAATAGTTTAACACGAGTCAAATATTTTTAAAATTTTATGGTGTATAGAATTTGCTAAAATAAATATTCAGGAGAAATGGCATGTAACTAGGTTAATTTTTTTAAGAGTTACGCCAAAACTCAAAATCGATTTTATCAAAAACCGGTTTCGCGTAAAAATATTCGTTCTTCCTTAAGTTTTTTTCTCATTGCTTTTAAAAACTACTGAAAATTATGACCTCCCGAATACACCATCTAGATTCACTTTTCCACCGGAAAAGATACTGATGTGGAAAATCGAAGCATTATAACGACTACTTATCGTGAACACAGATACAAAAAAAAATGTTAAAAACAAACACACATTGTAAAATCAATACATTCATCGTTCCGCTCAGGATCTAAAATATGCAATGTAGACTTATCGTTTTAAAGGATGTCAACTCACTATTTGTTTTCTTTCTATAACCCACTGCATTATTATAGAAAATTTACGTTTAGCAGAACCAACCCTGTGATATTACTTTTAATATTAGAGTGAATTCGCCTATTATCAAACTTTATGTTGAGAACATTATCTGTGTCCCCAAGTTGGATATTTTATTATATATGTTTTTATGTAAGTTATGAGAGTAATGAGAGCTTATAAATTGTGTAAAAGTTAAAATATCATAAAAAAACCAACATAGAGACGCAGGTAATGTCCTTAACTTAAAGTTTGATACTAAGTGAATTTACTCTAATATTAAAAATAATAACACAGGGTTGGCTCTGCTAAACATAAATTTGCTATGTTGCCCGTTTATCAGAAGAGAGAAAACAAAATATGGTGCGCTGGCATCCTTTTAACAATTTATAAGTAAAACAATAAATAAAAGAAAGATATTATAAATAATTATTTGGACAATTCAAATAAATTATTTACACGACAAAATAAAAACTTAATATCTATTTTATTCAAATATTTCAGAAAACAAATTATTTATAACATATAGACAATAGGCATATTATAGTATGTTGTACCTATAAGGCTATAACTGTGATTTATTTTCATGTAATGTTTAATGAACGAAATTTTAAAAAACAGCCGATGAAAATTTTTTTAATGAAAAACGTCATTCCCAAATTGAAATGTATTTTGTTTAAATCTATTTGTCTAAGACTGAATTATGTTTACGTTCTGAAGCTTATTCTTCAGGTTTTTGAAATTTCTAATTGCAAACTTGCATCCCTACATTATACGAGTAATACAAATAATACAATGTTAAATGAAAATCATATTATTCATAGTGTTCGTGATTTAAAAAAAAAAACTTATTAGGCCTTTAGTTAAATATTTCTAATGGGCGACGAATGTTCCAAGTTACTCGATATTGAATGTATACATTTTAAATAAGTGATTTTACAGAAAATTTTGGAAATAATGACAAGTCTACAGAATATTTTATATATTAAAGTATAGGTAATCAAGGTTTAGGAGGCATTTTTCCTAACTTCGAAATAATACTAATAACATTAACATACTGCTGTAGCGAAAGTATACTACATGTGAACGTTATTTTCCAGTATTAAAAAGGGTTAAGAGTTAAGACTAATTAACTCAGGTCGTGGACGCCTTGGAAATCTTTTTTAAAATAACATTTTATCTTAATACTACCCTGGCTATTAGTTATTAGTGTTGCGTGCAGCAGTTCGCAGAAATCAAAATTACATCACAATCACGTCTGACTACGTGAGTAAATGATGAGTAATAAACTATAAAAAATAGATGACTGGAGAGCATTTGAAGTTTCAACCTTTATAATATAAATTATAATTACATAAACAAAAACAAATATATTTCATAAGTTCTTGTGTTATCAATATCTACTACATAAATCACAAAACAATAAAAAAAAATAACTGTGTTAGGTATATAAATTAAAATAAAAAACTATAAATCTTGAATGGGATATTGAAAATATGAGGAAGAAAGGGAACCTTGGGCGTTTGATTGTGTCGAAATTAATTATTCCAAAATATTTTTTGATTAAAAATTCGTAGATTATCTAGCCATTTAGGACCTAATTATTTTAACTTAATGTCAATACATATTAAAAAAATGTATTTTTTCTAGGAATCTTAATCTTAAAATAACAAGTAATAAAAAAAATACAGTAATTATGTTATTTGAATAAAATTCATACAAATATTTTAAAAATATTTTTATTTTTCTTGGAATTACTTTTCATTTATTATTCTATTTTAATTTAAGTTTTGTATTGTTTAAGAGTAGTCATCTCGTACCTATAATTATAACCTTAGTATACATATAATAAATTGTATTAAATACCTATTATAGCTATTACTTATGTACAAAAGAAGGTAGATTATAGGTAGGCATTGTAATCATTTTGAAATTATGTCAAGTTATATTTTATACTTTGACACTTTGTCTAATTGTTGTAATAAATATATAAATGCATGACAACAATTGCCCATTTAGAGTTTCAATTATTAATAAAGTATATACTCGTATAAATGTATAATATGAATATTGAAGATTTTACACTCGAATATCTGATATCAGCATAATATAATATGGGTACTCTTTATGACTCCGGCAAACACTCATACTTAGAAATAACAAGTAGGTAACCCATGTTTGAAAGATGACTTAACCTTTGTTATCTGTTAAAAACCAGATTTTAGTGGTTAGTCATACACTCATACAGTAATATTATGTTGTTATTAAAATGGCGCAATACGTGCTTGACGATTTTTAAGGGGTTTGTTATAGGCAATTTGAAGGTTGGTAAGTAAAAACTTGAATATTCGACAAACTTATTATACCTATTACCTATAATATGACGAATGCAGAATATGAGTGTGAACAATTTTTATAAACAAAAAAATTAAAAGTATTATTCTTAATAACAGTTATAGAGAAGCGTATCGGAATCGAGTTTGAATATTGAATAATTGTGTATCCCTTCTGGTAATCTGTGAATAAAATATAGGTGGCATGTCTATACACTCTACCTTCACGTGTCACCAAGTGAATAATCAAGAAAACTTATAGACGACGGTGTTTCATCAGACCAAGAGTCAAGAAGTTTGCAAATTGCAATTATGCACATACAAAATAAGAACAAAAAAAAAACAGAATAAGAAATATGATTATGCCAGAGGCGAGGCGTCATTTCAATTTATTATTGTTATTAGTAATTTGTTGGTGCCAACATTTTTGCAGGCAATTTAAAATCATTACTAAGCCGGGGCACTCAGGGGCACTCATGGTAGAGAGGAGATCAAGGGGGTCTACCCCCTTTGTAGAATTTCAAAAACTGTAGAAGTACGATTGTAAACAGTAAAACTCTCCCGAGTCTATAATAACTTCGTTTATACATTATAATCGTGATTGTATCATTTTAATTTAATTTTTAGTTTATAATAATATGAACATACAATTTTTAAAACCGTATGTATCTTTGTACGTTTGAATTTTGTATAAAATAAATTTACGATCTGTACCTTGGCACAATAAGTGAATGCGATAAAGGAATAACATAATAAGGTTTTAAACATATCTAATCTAAACAATTAAGAAAGAAAAAATAGTACAGTAAGTTAAAATATTTAAATATACATGAATCGTTTGTGGAAAACAGCCACCTTTTACCTATTACAGACACTTTCATTTGGAAATATTGAATTACCCGAAGTAAAAAATAAAAATAATAATATTTCAAATCAATTTTAAATTAAATTAATTTTTAAAATAGTATGAATATGCTGATTTAAAAAAAAACTTAAAATGTCCATTCGTTGGTCAGTATAGATAGTCTGTTTTTGTGTGATATCATTTTAAAACAACTTAAGAGAATTTATCATACGTTCAACCATTAAATCAGTGAATTGAAAAATTATCATAAATTCTTAACTCACTTAAAAACTTGAATTATGGTAAAAAAAACCCCACATACAAACACAGACAATATTCTTACAGTCAAGTTTCGCAATAAGTCGAACTGTTTAGACGACGAAACGTTCTCTGCTGTTATCAACGTTTTCGTAGATTTGCTGTGTTACGCCCTTGGCTTGTTCGACAGTAAAAAAATGTCAAAACAATCACAGTTGACCTATTACAAGATGAAATTCTCTTATGTCGCAAGAATAACATGTCAATGGAAGCTGTACTTTGTAAGTAAAGTTAAAATAAAAGATATTATTTTTAATGTTTCTGAAAAAGCTACTGGAAAATCTTTGAAACCGGAATTAAGGTCACCTAAATTAAGGTTAGCCATTTTTTTTTGAATAATCGAGGATTTTCAAGCAGAGGAAAATAGTTTTTGACTAAATTAAATTGAAAATAACTAGTGGTTCATAAAGAATATTAATTGAGAGCAGTTAGGATGGAAAAAATCATCGCTGCACACATCAAAAACTTCGAACATCACATGTGTGCTTTTTTCTGAAAATAACATCAAAAAGTTTTTGAAATGAAACAAAATAAGATTTTTTTAAAGATACTGACTAATATCAGATTTAAAATACTTAGGTACATCGGAGCTTATTTTATTGTTGACAGGTCAAAGAAGTCGTTTTATTAATATAATTTGATATTTTTTTGTCAATCTTATGATAGTCATTCAATGTATCAAATATCAATAACAAATAAATGTGTCAATAGAGCCATATGGGGGCCTAATTCACTATTAACCACAATAGTGTTAATGCAATAATCAATTTATGTATTATATGTAATTCACATGTATGTTGTAAGATACCATGTTTTAAACGTTTATCAGAGATCCAACTATTAACTATTATTATAGTGAATATGATATGCTTCTTTTGGATAATTTTGGATTCGAGAATTGGAATAATATTAAATTAACATTTAAAAAAATGTATAACAACAGTTTTTAAATTATACAAGTATTTTTAATTAAAACTTAAATTTAAACATAGTATAATATATTTATATAATAATAATAAAAAAAAAAACTATAATAATTACTTATAATAACATTAAAACATAATAAATGTGTAGACTGTAGAATAATAGTAGGCTAACTAAGTTTAGTTCAACCACGGAGAAACCATAGAATAAAAAAGTGTGACCAATAATAATAAATAATAATATTAAATGAGGAACAAATAAAATGAGGAAAACAAAAACTAACATCTGCCCAACAACCCAAATTTCGAACTGCCATATTTTGTAATAGGTTAATTTAGTTCATTACAAAGATATTTTTAATTTTGTATTAATATATGGTGTAAATTATATATTAATAATAATATAATAATAATGTAATTATAAAAATATGTGCAAACCCAACTAACATCTTATTTTATTAATCAAATCAAATTGATGTTTATTATTCTGTTATTGATTCTAAAATATTAAAATTATTTTATATTTCATTGCTGTTAATTGAATGTGATTTGATGAAAAATAGTGCTATTGTTGAATAATGTGTGTTAAAAAATTAATGAAACAAATGTCATATTCTAATATAAACTTGTACATTAATGAATCTACACTTGTGCAAAAAAAATAATTTGATAAACAATTGTGTAAATTTGCCTAACCGACAAGTGCATAGTCCAATATCAGAAAACAGATTTATTTTGCAGATATTCAATAATTTTATGTATGATTAAATTTAAATATATAAAATTTATAATTTTGATATGTATGTGTCTTACTTTGTTATACTATAAATGTCTAATTATATAATGTAAGTATATAAAATATATATATCATTTTTTTTGTACTTTTTTATATAGGTATAATCAAATTTAATATCCTTAATGATAATTTACAAAGCCATTCATTATTCCTTAAAAATAACATAATATTTGGTTTTCTCTCTTTAATAAGTACGGTAATAAACCATCACAACATATGACTACTAACAAATAAATACTACAGGATAATGTATCCAAACAAAATAAAACTGAAAATTCCTAAAGATCTAAATAGACATAAATACACAGTAAAAAGCCTTTAAGTTAATAAAAAAAAAATAGTAAATCACATTTCAATTACATATAATAATAGCTAATAGGACACACGGTAGCAATATATAAAAAGTACAGGATGGACTTCGTAGTTATAATATTCAAAAATGTTTAAGTACAATAATAAACATATTCTTGATATAATAATAATTATTGCACAGTTTAAAATTCAGTGTTTTTTTCATTATACAATTTGTAACTTCACAGACTTATGATGATTACCATTTATCAAAATATGAGTACTTAGCACCAGAATAAAGAACAATTGGTTTTCATTAATTTTACAAAATATGTTGACAGTATGAAAAACAGTAGGTACTGGTCTTAGTTATTAGTCAAAAATTAAAACTATGGCTATAATTTTTAATATAACATAGATGAGAAAAGAAGCTCATAAAAAGTTTAAGTCCACTTAAATAAAAATGATGTAAGTGAAAATGACAATATAATCAGACAAATAAAATTAAGGACCAAACTTTTGAAATATAAATCAGTCTTCAACAGAATATTGAAACATATTGGTCTACAATTAACATATTCCTTTTATAAGTACTCAAAGTATTTCTGTGTTACATGCTATTTATTATTTATTAAACTTTCTTTGAGCTTAAAATATGATTTGAGCCTTTCACTTGCATATTCCTAAAAAAAACAAGTGTCACACGTTAAGAAACGTTTAGTAAATAAACAATCTAAGGTTTTGATAAAACAAATCGATTTATTTTTATAAGGGCAAATTAAAATAAAAACACAAACTAATCGTAGAAATATTTACCCTGTAACCAAAAGTAATTTTTGACATTCGACTATTGACAATGCTCCATATACCCCAGAACAAATGTGATGCCAAAATAAAGTGATTTACTTCGTTTAGTATCAATTCAATCGATTCTTCATTCTCCATACAATGAGAATATCGTTTCAAGAACTCAATCTAAGATAAATAAAAATTAATAATAGTTAAATAAAAATTAGTTAGTAAACCTATATTTATAAATCACTATATACTTGTTGGTCTTTTGTTGGAAACAATTCTCGGTTAACAGTGTAATGTGGATAGATGGGATTTGTATAATCATAAGTCCATTCTACAAAGTGGTTAGCTATATCAAAACCACGATAATTGTATGCACAATATTCATAGTCAATAAGGCATAATGATCGACAACCAGGGGGATCATTTTCCTTCATTAAAATATTACCCTCTTGAAGATCATTGTGACAGAAAACAACAGGTGACCTCAGCTTTGACAAGTGTTTTCTAGAATTGAAAAATAACCATGATTTATATATTTCCAACTTAAGTTTGAAGATAAATAAAATATGGATTATAATCATACTTAAGCCAGCGGGTTTCATCGCAAAGATTTGTAGATAGTATTTGATCAAGCTCCATGTTTTCACTAGACCAGCTAACATCTTTAATTGGTTGTTGTAACCATCTGTCCATGGTGTCCCATAACCAAGTTGAGTCTTTATTGATTGGAATGTTGAGCTGATGTAATTCAGCCATTTTTTCTGCAATCATAAGGCTTAATTTTGGATCGCTTAACTCTTCAGATTTCATTGACCGAGCCTGTAAGATTTCATAGACATACAATATTTATAATTTACTTTGTATTATAATTTTGTTCCAAACGAATGTCGTTTTTAACAATAGTTGACTTCTGAATGAAGTATTGGACGTTTTATTAATTTGTGTACTTGTTCTAAATCTAGGACAAAAATACATTAAATGTGAATAAAACATATCTTATACAATAGAGTTAATGTCTCTAAATATTCCTATCAAGTGCTTAATGTACTCAAAGCTCAACTTACTGATCAGCTATGACTATCATCATAGTTTGTATACTGTTGGACTTGACCCATGAGTCTGAAATTTACGCTCGACTTTTGGAACAATAGCAACATATCCAAAAGCCGTTAGAATATGTTAAGTCAACGCCATTCAAGTATGTTGATATATATATTTAGATATATTTGCATTTTTTTTCATTTAAAACCCAAGGACGAGTACTGGTAAAATGACAGCAGTGGGCCTAAATTTTTAAATAGCCTACATTGAATGAAATGTTTTATTTATATCTATAGCCAAATGGCAAGGAGCCACAAAAAAATAAATAAATAACTATCACTTAAAATTTATCTCAGTATTCGGTAACATTAGACGGTTCAAAGGTTAAGTTATTAAGAAGTATATTATGTATAAGTGATTTTAATCTCATAGGTTGCAAAAAAAATTAAATCAACTTTACAAAGCTTTTTGTTTTAAAACTAAATTAATTAATAACCATTTAAAAAAGTGAGTTATCTTTATACAATTGATAAATTAAAATGAAATAAAATAATGGTGTTGGTGAAAAATAAATAAATGTGTGCATAAATTCAACAGTTATAATGAATTTTATATAGTAATTATGACAAAGCTAAATAATCTAAAAAGTCATTCATATAATATTATAATAAGTAAATGTACCAATATGGCAATATCTATAATTAGTAAACGTAAGCATGAATTGTAGCAAACACATTTAACTCAGATGAAAATTATAAAAATTCAATTTTTTTATTTATTTACCAATTATGTTTTTCAAACAAAAATGAAATAATATTTTTTTGTTTTATTATTATTTAATTATTTCATTTACAGTTTATTATTATTACATGAAATAGGTAGATGGTACATTAGGTGTAAATTTATTTCATTGATTTTCATTTAAAGCGAGTTGGGTATAAGGACTTTACAAAGCATAACCTTTACACCAGGAATGGCGAGTCTTATAATTTAGAAGTGTTGTAAAAATAATAATATTTAACATTAATTTAAAATATTCGCGATTTTTTTTTTTAGATATTATTTAGGTTTTATACACATTTATTAAACATCGAGAGAATGTTGTAACGTTTAAATGTATAAAATAACAGCTTTTTTGTAAAAATAAACCTAGCCATATTTCATTGGTTGTTACTTGTTTAAACGTGTAATTGGTATATTATTTTTTTTTTTCATGGCAAATAAATAATCAATCTACATTAAATTATATGAACTAGTCTAATTAAACAAAATCACATGATGTCTACAAAATATGTTATTGAAGGTGAACGAGCTTACCGGAATGTATTCTTCAAGACGGCCTCCAGGAAATATTCCATGCAACTTAGGCCCTAAACCACGTTCCGACAACAATGTGAATATCACAGACTCTGTGATTATATTTTCAATAGCATTCTCGCCGTGCGTTTGGCCATATAACCTCATCAACACATCGCGAGGATCGGCATTACCTTTAAGTAATGTAACCTGATACAGCCAATTACTCAACCCACCACTGCAAAAAAAATGTCTCGGTTATAAATTATTATATTATATTTTAAAACTACGAAAACATTAGAGCCCATAAACTATTGTTGAAAACAAACACACAATTGACGACCGAATTTACATACCTAATTACCTACGCAGTACGTTTGAGGTAGGGTTAATTTTTAAAATTGAAATTTTAATACTATGGATATTTGGAAGAAGGTACACTTTTAGATTTGGACATAAAATATTGATGTTTTTAAAACATTTTTCTCGTTTAATCATTCATAATATACAGTTCTGATACATTATTCACGGAATTAGAAGAAGGATGTTAAAAATTCGATTTATTTATTATATAGGGTACTTGATATTAAAAATGTCAGCTTTCGCATACTATCTAAGATACAGATTAGAAATAAAAACATAGAATAAAAAATTGGATTTTACAACTCAAAAATCAAGCCAAAATATTTTATTTTGCTTTTGTTTATATTATTTCTATTTTATAATTTATTGTGTACCGTGTGTAAAATGAATAAAAAATAATTCATACAAATTTTTTTTAAGTGAACATAGCTGTCTAGGTACCTTATACATTATAATATACGTGTACAAAAATAAACATATAGGTAACCTTGCTGTATAGCTAGGTACCTTTAAAGTTTATAAAAAACATTACACCCCATGTGTACACTGTACGTATGTACACCAATATAGTTGGGCTTCAGTGTAAAACAAGTACCTAAAATCAATTTTGCAAATTGTACAGAAGAAGCAGAATAATATCACATTAATCTCATCAGCTAATATTGTAAAGTCATCATTGACTTTTATTATCGTATTTACGAGTCCATATTCATGTTTATCAATAATCAATAATATTATGATATCGGGTTTAAGTTACAAAAAGCATATTAATAGCCACGTTTACACGATTTACTTGTGATGATCATTTAAGATGAATCACACACAGTCCACAGACCACAGTGGATGAAAAAAAACAGTGTTGTAACTCGAAATCAACGAAAGTTATCATTCAAATTGAAAGATGGACGAAGTTTGGTGGTGTTCGACTTTTATTCACTATGTATGATTCTAGATGTATCCAAAATTATATGATTTCAATATTCAATGATTTGTGTGAAAAGAATGTACCTAATAAAATGTCGACATGTCTCATTTTACATGCACAGGATACACGGCTTGTTAGGCAAAAATAATTTATTGTTTATCGTATGCTGACGACAAAAAAAAGTGTTAAATTTTATAATATATGCACGGTATTTGTTTTTCACCTGACGCTTAATAAGCAATACACCAAAAACGCATATACAGGGTTGACTCCGTAGTACACACTGTTATTGCGTCTCAGAAAAATCGTCGTCTCCCGTGAATCAATATTATATATTTTATATCATATAATATCATACTAACACGTGACTGAAGAATGAAACCTCCTAAAATTCCACCGCCACCAGTATAATACTGCGTCGCAATAACCTGCACCAGTTCAGCCCATCCCCCGCCAAGTCACTAAGCAACGATTATAGTTAGTACTTTTATAATACGAGTATACGACGAACTCCACCATATAAATATTATAACCATATTATTCAAACCGAACATTTGCAGCAAAATGAGCGCTATTATATTCAACAATATAACAATATAACAATATTACCTTATTATTTTCACCCTTAGAACAAAATTTAAAATAATATAAAAATATATAAAATTGCTAATAAAAGGAGGAAATTAAAAATAAAACCAATCGTAAAATATGACTCCAGCTGACAGGACAAATAGTTTAAATTTTGTTTACTAGAGTAGATAAGATATAAGAAAAAATGTTAAACTTTTTAAATCATAATATAACAATGAACGTATTTTTATACCTTAAAATGTTTCTAAAATATTAATATAATAGTATATACTTAGGTAGTTATTAACTATATTTAGTATTTATTATATCATTGATTATTAAATTTGTATTAAGTAAAACATTTTTTTCTATTTTTACAGAAAATATGCTTTTTAAATATTTTTTTATTTATGGTATAATACAAATTATTACTCAGTTTATTACTTTATTATACATTTACCTACACACCAACTTTTTATCTTAATCGATATTATACAGTGAGTGCCAACGTGTTTTTCAGTTTTCCTTTTCACTAAGTGGTCCACACCTGTTTAATATTAAACTTAATTCATAGATGATTATAACTTTAAGATCTAGCTTAATATAAATCAGCCTAATACAAAATATATAATCTAGTATTTATTTCACTTTAGCAAAATAAATGATATAGAGTGAATACCTAACCTTATGTTTATGATAAACAAAAATAGTTACCTAATACGTTTCACAGATATGTCCTTAGATGTAATCTTTTTCCAGGATCCCGGTAAGTAACTCCTGCAAAGCCTGGTCGCCATTTCAAACATATCGTTATATTGCGCAAGACCCTAGAAAAAAACATAACACTAGTAATTAATAAAATTAATAATAATAAAGAAAATTTAAAGAAAAATATATTTATAGAGTAAGTAAGCGGTACCTAACAGGCAACAGCTAACAGGAAGGTACATAAAAGTATATGTTTGGTTTTATTAAATATTGTAACTAAGTTTTAAAGAAAATCAACTCATCCAATCATCAATTGATTAAATATGTTAAGTATAATTGTTCAATTAAATAAAAGATAAATTATGCAGGAAGTGATTTAAAGGTAGAAACTAAGATTATAAAAATGGTTCAAAGGCTATTTAACAGTGTGTTCACCAACAAACGAAACTATTTGTACCGATTATATTATAACGAAAATTATAAAAAAAAAAACATGTAAATAGAAGTTAAAATTATTTGTTTTTGTCCTATAGTAAGGTAATATATTGTGTACATATTCGACACCAGATTAAAATACTTTTAATAGGTACTATATTATAGACTAGGTATAGTAAATATTTAACTGTACAATGTTGATTTCATTCATTTTCAAGGAACAATAATTATATCACGTGCGTATGCACGGTGTTCTAAATCATTTATCATATAATATAATTGATGAAAAATATTAAGTTAATAATTCGTGTACAATTTCCAACCAATGATCATGTTGGTTAAAATTAATTAGCTCTTACTGCCAAAAATAACTTTGATGTTTAAATGATTATTGATTAAAGCAAATAAATTGTTTAAAAAGAATATTGCGACGTCTTGCCCATATTACAAAATCAATTCATCTGTTTATTTTTAAATTTAAACAATTAAAAAACAGTAAAATATTTTATAAAATTAATATTTATTATCATCTAACCATCTTTATTTTAATTTATATAAAAGACAAAGATAAGGTAAATCAAAAATAATACAATATTTAAATGTATAAAATGAAAAACGTAATGGTGAATTTCCAGATTTTAACTTTTGAATTGATTCCAAACGAGATTCCTAAAGTTTTAATGTGTGTTTATCAAGTGATTAAACGATTTTTTAGACCAATTGTTAAACATGTAAATACTTTCATGTTCTATTTGTATGTATTCAAAATTATGCAAAAAAAAATAGGTTAACTCGTGGTGTACTAATATACTAATATTATACAGTTACAAAATGTTTAATACATGCTAAATTTATAAAAATATATTGAATACATTTATGAATGAATAAACATACTGTGTCTACGTAGGTATATCGACACTTAGTAATACGATTACCTATAATCAATGATCATTTATTATTTAAGGCTTTTGAGACTTATATTTTAAGCTTCAATATTTAAATACTTAACATGGATTTTTTTCTCAGTCACGATCATGCTCTCGAATGTCGTTTTAATCACCAGTGCACCGCGTTAATCTTATCACTTTTATTTTAACATGCTATTAATGCCGTCGTCATCTGGCGGCGACGACAGTAATACAGATCAAAACCTTCGATTAGCAAAATTTTGATTATGAAACTACCTCACCAAAATCACCACTATCGACACCTATAAACATTTTGATGATAACGGACAATAATTATCCGCACGACAACGACAACTCTGCGTATGACATTAATTATGAAATTCACTCAAGGGATTCTGGTATCAGCACCTCATTCAAAGAACATTTGCCCAAAGTAGCCCAACATGTAGTCGTAACGAGCGCAAACACTATCAAATCATACCTAACTACTCAAGCAACCACTAATAGTCCAATCAAAATATATTTCGACCACCTCCCCCTGTTTATAGTTCAATACCAACCTCCTCCCTACACGAATCCTCCATAAATTCACCAGAAAACAAAGGTATCACTCAAACTCCACAAACGAAAACCACTTCAATCTTCCTAAACACAAACAAATTTCTCTGATCCAGATGGACAATTTTTAAAATATATAACATAATATCGATCAGAAGTAGACAACATTTTTAGTTTATAAGTTACAAACATACGGACATTACATACACAGTACATTTTAATAACAAACAATTAATTAAATATCTACCTATTATTTTCTCTATAAAAAAGCAGGTGGGTCGACTAGTCAATACAAATTGTTTTTCTGTTATCTAGATCAACCTTATAAATACAATTATAAACATGAAATCTATGTGTGAGCCACTCTATATATAACAGCCTATAGGTGTTGAAAAACGAAGCAAAGAACACTCCCTACACCTCAGTCCCCGCGAGATTCAAGGAATATATGTCAAATGTGCACAATTTGGTGTCAATTGGTTCAGTAGTTTCCGAATCTACATATAAGGCATAACTTCCATACAAACGTACATTCATTTTTATTAAGGTGACGTATAGAATATAGATAGACATATACTTACTCATTTAAATTATGTCATACATTTTTTTTATACATATGCTTTTCATTGAATTCATCCTATTTTTTTTTAGATATTTTAATCCTCACTTATTGATAATTTTATGATAATAACAATGTAAATATATGCAATTAATACGTATGTGATCAAACATTACAAAGAAGCGTTTTTTTAGTAGCATGATAAATTTTTTTTTCATAAAACCATTCAGTTCCAGAGAATGGGACAACACTGTGTATTCTAGACAATATCACTATAACTTTTTTCTATACTTCGCCTAAGGTATAATATAATACCTTTTTTAACCATTAAAACAGTGATTTATCCTCGAATTTATCTGTGTAATTATCGATAATGTAAATTAAAGACGGTCATTGGAAAAAAAAACTCTTTGCTTTATTGCGTGACCTACGACTTGAAAGTAAAAATACAATTAATATATTAAAAATAATTTTTATTAGCATACCTATCAAATCAACCATGCAATAAAAATGAAACAATAAATATGCTGTTAGATTTTAGTACTCATCTATATTAAACAATAATAATATTTTATCATTGTTCAGGTCAATACTTAACTAGGTACCGTAATGTATGAAATAAAGTCATGCACGTATTAAACACTACGGGAGGTTCTGTAAAGCCAAAATCAACAGTAGGTATTGGTAGTATAATACTAATAAATAAATAATAATTTGTACATTGTTTGTACGTTTTAAAAGGCTCATAAATTGCTTCAAAATCAAAATATCAAAAAAAAAAAAAAAGATATCCTGGATAATATTATTACTGTTAAGTTTTATAATAGATCATTTCACACAAATATCAAAAATAACCGAGTAAAATTAATTTGTCAGGACGTAAACATGTCTATGATAGGCATTAGAAAGAAACAACATGTTTGTGCTCAGCTAATAAATGTGTGTTTACTTAAAAATATAAAGATACGTTAATGATATTGTTACGTATAATAAACTGTAGAGAGTAGACGCTCCAACGGTCAACAGACTACCTATATTATAAATAGTTTTGATGTTGGTCGCTTATTTAAATTTTACATAAAATACAGACTGTAAGCAGTGTAAGCAATTAAACTTTGAAAGTTAAAAACATTGCAAATTTGCAACCGAACAATAATTTTCGATTAACTAATTCACAAGGAAGCACATCGTCTATTAATTTTATGTTGACCTAGGTAATAGTTATTCAAAGTAGGTACAACGGCCTTGCAATCAGTATTTACTATTTTACAATACGAAGGGCTTGCTGCCAGACGTTAGACACATAATATGTACTACCTCTATGTAATATATATAGATATTACAATTTAAAGGGCGTGCCAACAATCATATTATTATATTTTCTATGATTGAAAAATTACTGTTGATTAAGTAGGTACCTTAATATGAATTATTAATATCATTAGAAGGACGTCGCACCCGCATGTGTTGTCTAGCTCAGTCTTACTCACGTACGAAATAGCAAATGTTCGTTACTAGTTTCAATAGTGTGCTGTTCGTTTTGATATTAAAGTGAATTTGACCTATTATGAAACTTTTAGGTATAAGAACATAATCTTTGTTCTCTGATTGGTTTTTTTCGATATTTTAATTTTTAAGTGAGTTATGAATATGTAAAGTATTAATATTTGAAATTTTTTTCGACGTAGTCAGGAAGCAGGTAGAGGAGCTAATTAATTCGTATTCGACGTGAAAAAAGCTATAAATATTAACCCTACTCAACACCCGTAACACAAAGGTATTACGTTGTTTCCCGCTACGCCGAACAGGTTTGATGCGATTTTGACATTAAATGTATTGATTAATTATTTGGTCAATATAAATATATTTCAAATGATAAAACCGATGACACATTATACCGATGAGTAATGACGACTATCAAATTAATATTTTATCGGCGTTTCAATTAAACTTGCCTTTACGGATTGATGACAACTTGAGCTTACCGATTGTTCAGAAAAATAATTATAGAGTAATTAATTTTTAGTTTTAAGCGTATGGCGAATGTCGATACGATTTAATAAATTACTATGTACTATTGTAGTATACTATTATATTATATCATAGGAAATAATATAATATGCATCACACAAAATCAATAGATAGATAATATTTCGACTTCCGCGCCGCTATCAACCGAAAATAGGTCATCGTCTCGAATGATAAACGAATCTACCAAAACTTTCACGCGCATCCGTCGACCGCTGGCGCGGGAAATTTTCGATTTTTTTCTCGTCGAGCGATGGCCGGTAAATACGATTTTCCCATAAATGTATGGTGAAGACCGGACGAATGAATGAATGAATAATATACTAAGGATGCCGGTAACTCGAACAATTTAACATAAATCCGAACACAGAAACCGGAAAAAAATAAAAGCACGAGCGACGTGGTACGCTTTGGATACGGAGCTGGAGTTCAGAACAATAAGGCGGCAACCGCGCCGGCGCGCTGCTCAAAGCCGGAGGTTCTCAAAATTCATCCCGTTAGACCTCTAACCTAACGCCGTACCAACACGTTAATCATTATCAATTATCATTATCGTCGTCGTAGTCATCGTTATTATCGTTATCGGTGTTATCGTTACCGTTATTACCTGTTTGTCAGCACCGTTGACACCCATCTTGCCAGCGACCACTTTGTACAAGCGGACGGCCACGGCGATAACGAAATTCTTGGTCTTGACGATGTTCATCCGCCGGACGAACGGATGCACGTTAGACACTAGCCGCTTGGTGTCAAACATCAAACGAGCACGTGTACGTGATGATATTGCAGCCGGTTGGCCAACAAACGATTAAATCGAAGTATTCGGACCTAGAATAATCACGGTAACGACGGCGGTTTAGCCGAGACGTTAATGTAGGATTGAGCGCGGGTAAGCGTGAATAAAAAATAATGATGAGAAAAAAAAGCAATTCAATTAAATACAATAGAAGTATTAAAATAAAATCGAAAATAATAATTAACGAACAATTCTTTAATAAGCAATAAAGTTGAATGGGGGACGGCGCGATTGCAACGGACGAGCGTACCGATAAGCGGCTGGAACGGTATTGATGTACTACTAAGCTATGCTCGTGTATTTTTTGTAGGTAGTAGGTACGTTTGTAGTACGTGCAGTCTGCAATATAGCAGCAGCTGTCTGCCGCTGCCGAGTGACGTCACGCCCAGGCGGCCGTGTCGTCAGCTTGTGTGGTGGAACGGCTGAGGGTCGGTGGTGCGCGAAACTATGGCAGAGTGGACGCGGGTCATGGCAGTGTTCGTATGACGACACCTTGGCAGTTGGCGGGGCGGCCCCTGGCGTGCATACCGGGAATATGCGTGCTGCGTTTATTGAGACCACGTAGACGCAGCGTGGCATAGGCGCACAGGCTGTCGGTTGTCGGTCGCATCGCGGTTAAGAGCGCGTCACACCGGCAACGTCTCTATTGCACCGTCCGTCCGTCCATCCCTATACATTATTACATTATAATCTTACTCTGAACGTGTAAGCATAGGCTCAACCGGACCTTAAATATTGAGGTGTTAAAATTATATAAAGTTTACGATAAAAATTACTTTATTTAATTATCCACAATAATGTTGATAATATTAACAAATAATAAATTATTACTCAAGTATAAAATTAATAACACGTAACTATTAAACTAACTATATACCTATTAAAGAAATTCTACTGTCTTCAGTTACCTACAACCTACACATTTATAAATAATACCTATCTTAAGTTTTTAATAGTGAAAACTGTTCTTTATATCGTTCTTATGTCGTGCTAATCTGTGGCAAATTTTATTCGTCGTAATATAGAAATTAATATACTTGTAATTAGTACATAATAATGAATTAAATTATATATGTGGGGGAGGGGGGGAGCTAACAAAATATTTGCCAATTTCCTACGGATCCCCCAACTATGATCTATCTAGTTGGACCTATGCTCGAACAACGAACTCGCCGTTTTTAGACACGTGTACCTGAACGTTGTACATCCAATATAGTTATCAATTTTTAATTAATAATAGTTTATCCGCAATACATCTGTTAATTTCTTAGTTCATTATCAGTAGTGTATTGAATGAAAGAATACGTTTTTAATTTCATATTCCTATTTCCTAAGCAGAATATTACACTTTTCAAATTCAGCAATAAGGTCTTTCAATGTTATGTGATTTGTAAAATTATGATTGAGATTGATTTGAGTAAAAATAACAAAAAATCCAGTTTTTATTATGTTGAAGAAGATAACTATCACAAAATTCTCTAAGAAGTAGCCTTTATAATCTTTTTTGTTATGTATATGTATATAACCAATTCAATAGGTACATATTTTATGTTTCAGTAAGTTTCATAATTCTAAATTAAACAAATTATGACAAAAAAATTAAAAACGACTTATGGGAGAAGATTTTTGTCGGTAAACCACATCATCTTGGGGGTTTAATATTGTAATATTCACTGCAAACAATCAATTGCTAAATTATATAAAACTAAGATCAAGTTAAATTCTACGATCAACTATTTTAGTATTTTATACCTGTAAAGTTATTACCACAGCGTTAAGCTTAACAAAATTTCTTGAGATAATATTTGAAACTGTTAGAATCAAATTATGTACTTACTTTGAAATTGGAATATATACTGTTAAAAATGCACTTAGTATCAAATTCCGAGCCCTAGTAATAAATAACAATAATAATATTGACTTTTAGACATCAAAATTCTTGAATATTCAGCTTAAAAATATGAAATAAAAAAAAATAAACATTAATAAAGTTAATAATTTTAAAAATTTGGTTTAACGGAATCACGGTAAAATATCTAAGAAAAAAAGTTCATTGTAGAAAAACTCATCGAAAAAATGTATAAATTAAAATATAATATTATAGTTATAATTCTCCATTCCATACTCCGTTTCGGCTTCAAAATTTTAACTATATGAACTTTTCACTTCTTGTATGTTTTTATTTTGTTTCTTTTTTGATGGTCAAGCTTTATTTTAGGCAATGGTATCCAGTGTAGATACAAATGATTAGCAGCTAGGTATAGGTACCCGATAATATAAATTAAATGAACTGTAGTTTTCACAGAACAATTAAAATATAAAAATTGGTATAAATAGTTGGGTAATAAAAATTAAATTTACTGAAATCTATATTGTCGTATATCCATGCAATAAAATACATATAATTCTAGGGTTCCGATGTTTATGAAATTGCATATTTTTTTCTATATATCCAATTTAATGCTAACCTGGATACAAATTAAAATTCATGTTCTACTGAAACAAATAACACCATTTTTACTTTGCATATTTTTTATATTAAATTGTATTTAAAAATATAAAATTAACGACCTTAACAATTAACTCCACAATTTGTATTCATAAGTTACTTAAACCTAAAACGCATCACACTAAAAATGGCCAATGAAAAAGTAGGAAAAGAAATGTACGATAAATTTCAGAACGTAATTGAAAAAAATAATAGATTTAAATCTTTGGTACAAATTTCGAAAATGTATTACGTATTTACGTTGATGTTAATACTCTGGAAGGAATAGAAGAAAATTTTAAGGTTGAGGATTTAACATTTTTTAAATATGCTCCAATAACATCAGTTGATGTAGAACGAAATTTTACATACTACAAAAATTCACTTATTGATAACAGACGCAGTTACAAATTTGATGAAATTAAAAAAAACCATAGAAGCACAGCGTAACGCTAATAATGTAATAATTAATAATAATGTAAATTAAAGTAAATAAAACGCTATGTAAATTTAAAAAATGTATTTTAAATTGTACAGGTAAATTTTTTTTAAAAAAATAATAAATAAAAATAACTACAAGGTAATATATATAAATTATTTATGTTTTATATTTTAATAATTACATTTTGTGCATATTTTGGTGTTTTTATTGGCTAAAAATGCATATTTCATAATATTTAGCGCCTATTTTGATTGCATATTTCGTAATTTTTTAGTGCATAAATGCATGCATATTACAGTAGTTTTAAGTGCATAAACATTCGATCCCTACATATAACTATATGTATAAATAGATGTCGAACAACAAAGCAAAATATTATATTATAGTATAATATTATATGGCACTTGCATGGATTTTGTAATCCCGTGAGTTTTTTTCGGTTATATTTTTTCCTGGGTTTTTTTAGTATAGTAATTTTTTCCTACTGCCGGTACTTACAAGGATAAAAAATATTTTTTTTTTCTAAAATGTTGACTTGATACCTAAACACTTAAAATTATATAAAACAAAAAATATTTCAATAAGGATATTCGTGTTTAAAGATAAAATATAAGTTATTATTTTTTACTAATAAAAAATTCAACCTGTATTGACAGTTTTAGCTCTCTAATTACTTTCCAATAACGACAGATTTCTTCGGCGATCTCGTAAGTCGTATTATTATGCCACTGCAATGATCTTAGGAGTGAGAGACAGAGATGACAAACCCTGGTGTAACGTTCACTTATTAATAATATGACCGTACCCCACTGTTTACTTTTTTTCATTTCCATATTATGATTTGAGCGTTTCTTCATCAAAACGCTTAGGACCTTCACGTTAATGAGAAAACCCGAACTCTACGTCATACACTCGTACTTAAGACTTAACCAATCAAAAAATTACATTGAAATTTTTAATTTACATTAATGCATAGTCACCGGGAGCTGTAACAGACATTGCGTTGTAAACATATTATATTATGCTCTAATATGTTAGCTGGTTAGAAAATATTCTAAACACCCGACATCCATGTAAATTATGTATCAAATTAGTATTTATTGCATATTTTTAATTTCTTTACCGCGTAACGCTGTATACAATAGGTAGGTATAGCTACATTTTCGAACCCAATGACTTTTCAAAAGTTATCAGCAGGTCAACGTGGCCTGAACAAGGATAATGAGTTCAAAATTAAATTCTTATTTCATATTTTATATTAAAAGGTGTTGACGCGTGGAAGTTATTATTTCGTCAGTGGCGATTAGTCACTGTAGATGTTCCTGAAGGTTACGTTTTCTTCGATCGATATAATATTGAAATCAATTTGCTGTAAGCTAAACGAAATTATGTTTACTATTTACTATTAACTTAAATATAATATATTTATTGATATTCGTTTATTGTGTCTAATCAACTACAGGCGTCAATAATGTATACTTTACATGCAGTAGTTTTATGAAATATTTCAATTATATAGTTATTAGATAGGCACATCTCATTGCAACTGGCCAATTTTCAGTTTTAAATTGTCATCATTTTATTTATTAAATTTACTTGAAAGTAAGTAATCGTTTTTGAACTTGGTAATAGTACTTACTTAGATAGTATTCCTTGTTTATAATGTTACAGTTTATCATTATTATTATACATAAGACAACTTCACGTGGATATTGTTTATTGGCCTGGACCGGGTGGTAGTATTGTAATAAACAGTTCCCACAATTTTTTAACAAAAAAAAAGGTATAATAAATTATTGCTATAGCTGACATTATGTAATTATCACTTACCAATATATAATAATATTTTTATCTTGAATTCATTCTTCGCTTTAAATAGCATTTTTATAATATAACAATTACGTGATTACTATTGATTTGGTTTAGCCACATGAATAATTACGATTTATTACTTATATAAATGGTAAAATAATAAATCTCATTGTAAATAAAACAGTTTTCTTATCTTATATATTTGAGCTGTCATTGTCGTTACTATTATGTATATAGTATAATATAATACTTATACTATTACATCAAAAAACCGAAGAATTAAGCCATATTGAAAATATGTAAATTATATCAATATATTCATAAACTTTTATGTCCATATTTAAAACTGATTAACGATTACATTACGTAACATTGGTACTATATTGTCTATATTACCATGTGCACTGTTGCATTGAACTCAATCATGTATTTGTCTATACTTTCATTCATGGGTACATGCAGGGTGGGTTTTAATCTTTAAAGTTTAAGAGCAAAGAGCTCCCCGGGTTGTCTATGATAAAAACTTCACACTTACTGTATAACATATATTTCTACATTTCTACATAATTTTATCAATTTATATGGTAATTATCATTGTTCACCTTTAAATGAAATTATATTACGTAGAAAATAACCTAAGTCTTAAAAGTGTTACATTTTATTAAAACCGAATATAAATATTTTGTATCAAAATTTACAAATCGGGTACTTTTCTTAATTTTTTCCTCGGCATAGACGCATAGTCATCTATATAGTATATCATCAAGTGGCAAACTGCCCAATACATCATTTTCTCATAAAGTTGTAACTGATAACAAATTTAAACGATTTTTATACATTGTAGTTTCCACTCTATTTTAGATTCTAAGCGGAGAGATTAACATATTGATTTTACAATTATGTGTGTTTTTTATTTTTGTGTCCGTCATCACGGTTTGGGACAGTAAAAGTGTTTCGCTTTTCTTCAATAGCAACTTTTCTGGTAGGAAAGTGAAACTAATTAGTGAATTCGGGACTTTAAAATTTAAAATATTTTTCAAAAGTGGCAGGAAAAACAATCAAAAAATTAAAGAAAACGGGAATTTTTAGCCAAAACCAGTTTTTGAAAATTGAAATATGATTTTGTATTTAAAAATGTACTAACTGTTCAACTTTTATAGATGAGGATTGAAAATTTTAAAAACAAGGTTCTATACGTAAGCAATTAATTCTGCAATCTAAAAATAAACATAAGCACAGATTTTTATATAGTTATTTTAAGTTCAAATTTAGACAAAATTAGATATTTACACAAAGAATAACGATTTTAGTCATTTTGTTGTAATTCGGTTTCAAAACAGCCCAATTTTACATAAGTATATGTATAATAATTTTCCTGCATCACTAATATTTTAAGAATAATATTAATTCATGATATGGTAGGTAATTAGGTACTTACAGTACCTACTTAATTTAAAAAGCATGGCCTTGCTTTACTTCAGGTGTTTTTTTTGTTGACATTTATAAATTCCAAGGATCTTAATAGAATTTAGCATGAAGTATTTTGTACAAACTAAAAATTGTCAATGAGACAATAAGTACCTACACCCAAATACTTGACTAATGTTATTAATTACTATCGAATAGGCAGTTGTCTATCAAAATAAACGACAATACTCGTATATCTTCGCAAACGATACAACAATTAATGGTGAATCCCGTAGGCCTACCACTGTAGTTTAATATTTCAGCATACATAGAGTCCGTCAAGTTTGTACCATACGCATAACAACTTTGCTCGATAATTTGCTACATGTTGCAACTTGCAGTGCTATCATATGAATTTGTTAGTTTTTGAGTTATCTTGACGTAATTCTGCATAGGTATCAGCATTTTTTTTTATACCCATTATTATGCTAAAATATTTTTATCTACCCTGTAATACCAGGATTCTGGAAAATAGAAAATTTCCTAGCACCAACATATTATGTAAATATCATATAACATAGGGAATTTGTGAAACAAAATGACGTCATTGAAGACTAGCTATGTCCAATCGTAACGAGTGCCAAAATGGAGCATTTTAGCGAGACGCATTTTAGGTACCTATTTAATTTTACATAAACTATAAAACATTTATTTATAACAAGTACATCACATGATAATATAATTGGCAAGTTTTTTTCACTGTGTAACGAAAAAACATGTTTTCCTTTGAAACTTTTATTAGGCATATAGATAGTATATTATGTTTCTATATTATTGTAAAGTTTATAAATTTGGTTTTGTTGTTAAATTAGTCTTTGTTTTAAAATATTTTTATAATTAATTCTTTATGATTGTAAGTGAAATAACTTGTAAGTTTCCCACTTATATCACTAACTATTTGGTATTAACTGAGAACATTTTAAAATTGTACAAAAATTCTGGATCCATATGGATTCATGCATCCATTAATCGTCAATCTAATCATCAATGATCCGTAAAAGGACTTTTTTGTCCCCTTGTTTGAATTGACAACCCTAAACGTATATACCTCATCACTGAATTAGAATTACTCTACAGCCGTCATAATTATTATTGATTATCTACTCAAAACTTCCAACAATCATCAAATTAATAGATCAGTCTCTCTGTAAGGTCTCCCTGCATGTCTGTAAATCAGCTACGAATGATCTGTATATATATATATATATATATAAAGTCTAGTGGCCTGTCCTTCTGATTACGTATAGTTATAGTCATCCTCTTCGCAGTCTAGTATGCCGTAGTAGTATACCAGTCGGCCTAAATGCCTCGTTTTGATAACTTCTACATAGGTATATTTTGAGATCCCCGGTCTTGTTCGCCTCAGTCTATTCTCAGCCCGGCATCACGGCACCAACCATCCTCGAATCTCGAGCTTAGGATTTCTGTAGAATCCAAATTTGAGTTATGGTAGGCGAGGCATCGACCAAAAAATTGTGATTTTTCCTCGGTCCCCTAATATGCGGTCAACTTTTAAATGCTTAAAATTAACAATTTCAATTAAATTGTATAGGGTTTACTACTATTCCACGCAGAGGCTGTCTGGCCCAGCAGTCTATTGTCCTAGAGGAAAGTGGGCCGCTGTGCTTGGCTGGGTTTTGGGCCGGTGCCTTGTAACTTGTAAGTGATACGATTATATCGTAGGTATATAGGTACATAAATATAGTAATGTAACTTAATAGTATTATATGAGACAGAGTAGTAGAAGATTTGGAGTAGAATCAAGCATCTTCAATAATATTTGTATTTCAGTTGCGATTTAAAACGGAGTTGGGTGCCCCGTATAGTATGTGTGCAAGTGCCGTACCCGCTCATTGCCCGTTTTTGGCGTGTAGACGCATTAAATTGACCCCCGCTACTTTGTTCGTCTACGTGTTGACAACGATAGAATCTATATCCGTTTGATTAATAATTCGTAGGTCATCACAAAAAAATAACATTATTTTCGTTTAGATACCTAATATAATGATTGTACTGTGTTAGAAATTTCAAATATTAATAAACTGACTACTGATAGTATTACTGACATAAGTACCTACTGTGATTATAGCGTACAGCCCGGCATGGTTTGTGACGATAAACTTCAAATAAACGGTAATAATAAATTATTGTCTAATTATTAAATTGTGAAAATTCAATATTTTTGAAAGTTTACATAATAACAAAGCGTATAGGTAATTATTAGTTATAATTGAATATTGGTATCGTCTAAATCTTTGTCAACGATAAACGGTTTCCTGAGAAAAATATATATATTGAAGTTTCAGTTTCTTTACCGATTAAATGACTCTCTGACTCTCTTTTATAATTGTCCACTATATTATTTGTGGCGGAAAATATTTAGGAGGGTAATCTCTCCTCTAGCCCCTAACTAATAGCGCCTATGGCCAGGGCAGGGCCCTGTTATGGTTTGGATAGTGGACCGCACCCTACCCAGTCCGGCCCTGATCACATTACTCTTGTACTTGTATCTACTACACATCAGCTACATTCATATAATGGGAATGTACAGAATTTAATATGAATCATATTAAATATAGCTAGCCAGGTAGGTATTATAAATTATATTCACTTTAATAGTACGCCAATTAAAATATCAAGTCATACCTAATAACATGGTTTGAACAGTTAAACAATTTTAATATGCTTAAAACACATGCGTATGTCATGTGTGTGAGTGTCTGTTACATTGTATCTTTGAAAGGATAGCTATTAGCTACAGCTTACTATAACTACTATTACACCTATAATAATTTATAAATGCACTAAAAAAAGTGGTGAATATACGAGTTGAAAATTAAACTCTGACATTATAAGTGGTCGAATACAAGTAATGCGGGTTTAATAAACGAGCATGACGCTAAACGCTTGGATAGTTGTATAAGCAACTATAGCAGAATATAGCAGCAGACATGGTTTTCGAAGTCATTATTGTACATTGACGCTTTCTGTGTGTTCGCGACCCACGCAGCTGAGCGTTCGAACGACAACATGGCGACGATCGAGTTGGTCGCAGATAAAATAGCAATTGTTATAAATATACTCTCGGAGAAAAAGAGTGCAATGTTTAAAAGTCCTTGTAAACATGTTTTTGTACAAGTCTAATATATATATATATATGTGTGTATTATGTATGTAATGTCAGCTGTACCATTTTAAATACTATATAGGTATTATATAATATATAATATATAATCAATATAATATATAATGGCACAAAGCTATCATTATATACTATAATGTGTGTTGATCCTTACACAATATATTATATAGGTACTTAAATGTGGGTATTCTATTATAATCTACAATATATACCTACATCATAATAATCATATTACATTGTTAGGTACGATAAGAAGCTACGATGATAATGACACTATTCTGATAAAAATAACAATAACAGTGTATGGTTAAGTTTATTCATAATACAATTTCAAATAATTCATATCATAAATATTTTAGAAACGTTACTCAAAATATGTTAACAATATTTGTATTGCATCTAACTTAATGTAGAAAACAGTAAAATACAACTAATATCCAAGGGTGCTCGAAGGGGGAAGGCGTTTAGCTTAGTTCATATTAATTTTTATCAATTATAAAAAAAAAAAATGTATGGACCGTATTATATTCTTGACTATTGATTTTGCCACCACTCCGTCTTATAATTCTGTGGGCGCCCACTAGCCAGTATGAGAAGTTTCAATTGTTGCTAGAGGGGTCTACGTTTTATACTCTTATAGTCTTATCTGATTGATAAGACTATAGGAACTATAACCCAATGCTATAGGAAAAAACAACAGATGAAAAAAACACAAGGAAAAAATTACTATAGAGGAAATAATGCTAGGAAGAAAAATTACCCAAGAAAATAACACCCGAAAAAAATGTATAATATTCAATGAAGTATAATTAATAACTGTATGAAAAACAAATACCAAAATATTATTTTACTGATAATAAGTTACTGGTGTGGTTATGTATTACACTATTACAACTAATTGTTCAACTATATGGGCATACAAAATAAAGTTTTTCGATACATTAGGAAAACAAAGGTGAATTGTATATCCAAGAGCAACATTTATAGTTTTTCCTTTTGTACATTAATAATATTCGTTTTATATGTTCATTCTGTTATTTTATTCAGAAATACCATATAATTTACCTTCTAGATTGTCCATGTACAATATAATTTGTATAAAAGTTTTTATCCTCTAATATGTTAGTTATAACTAAATTTAACAACTGGTGAACCACTCAACAATTTAAAGACAGTAAATGTATTCAAATTTATGAAAAATTAATAAATTACGAGGTTTCTACTGCTATTAGAGAACTCCGTAGGATAAAATATTGTAATACATTTATTATTGTTATCAATTATTTGTAGAGGTTATTACGATTAGAGAATATACTTTATAGTAATAACGACCTAGTATAAGGTAACAGATATCAAATTCTGATTTACTGTGTTTAGCCTCCCCCCTCATTGAAAAATCCTGGGTACGCCATTGTCTATAGGTATATAATATTTAATATCCACGACATATTATTAATAGCTATTAATTATTATCAATTATTGTAATAGGAATTTGATAATTTGTGATGATAACCCTGTATAAAACATTGTACATTGTTAATATTTCATTGGTAGCTTATTGTGTGAATATTCGATGTATCGTGTTTGTGTGGCATTTAAGGCGTTTTGTAAATATAATCAACTTCTGATAATTTTGTGTGAACTAATAAGCTACCACTAAAGTGTTATAATGTACCTATTAAACGTAATAAAATATAATATATTCCTTAGCAAACTATGTAGGTAGCACCCGTTGAGAAGGTGTGTTTGAAATTTTAATACAAATTATGATTTCTATATGATATACTGTGAACATATTATTTAGTCATAAATGTTTATTGTGTATAATATTATGTGTATTCAATCCCGTTAAATAGATCACTATAGCCAAATACCTAACGACATAACACAATAACTTACCTATATTATTAGAAGAATACTATATTATAGATATATAGGTACGCCATAATCACTAAATAAAAACCATGGGAATTATTTTTTTATGACACTGACTATAAAATTCATGTTAAGTGTAGGAATATTATAAAATATTTATTTATATATTATAGGTATGCGTGGTTTTATGACTTGCTTGTTGTATTAACTTCATATTATTATGACGTCTCAATTCGACAATTCAATTATTTGTATTTGTATAAATTACGCATCTATGAGTTGGTATACTGCAAAAATAATGTAATAGATAGATGTCACAGCAATACCAAAAGCACATATTAATATATTAAACTATATTATAACTGTTATTTTATGCTCGGAATAGTTAACGCATTTCTAGTGAAACTCAAGCAATATATTAACATATATAGCCATAGGTATTGGAAATTTGAATTTTTGATCAACACCACTAATAAATACTGTCAATAATATAATTTCAGCTAGTATATCTACTCCGTACGAATTCGGTTATCACTGTTGATTATGTAATATAATATTATATGTATTAGGTGTGTAGGTATACTACTGGGTAGTTATGTAATTAACTATCTTATTTTATTTCGTCAATCAATTTATATGATGAACTGTTTTTTTATTGATCTAAAGGCCGGCAACTATGGCCATTTGCTGTTAGTAGGTACGGTTGGTTTGGATTGTTTATGGAACACGTATTTGTATGAGTAGCAAGGATTTTGCTCCTCCAGCCCGTGCGTACACTGAGTGTAGACACCACTCCGCCACAAATCAACCATTTATAATATACACTGTGGTTTTTTTTTATACATAACATAATAAGTTGTACACAGCAATTATGTGAAAGTAAAATAATGGGGTAGGTACTAAGATTTCAATAACAGCAAGAGCTCTATAAGCAAAATCCTAAATTTTTATTTCTTACTAAATTTTAGATTCTGAGTGGAGCGAGGAAATGAAGAATGACATTTTACAACGGTGGTTTTTAAGTTTAGAATAAATTATATCCCCGTTGAGTCCGTCAGTTAGTTACTTTAGTAAGAACATAGTTACAATTGTTGATATGAAAGTATTTTTTTTGTCCGTAGTTACTGTAAGTACATACATTTTATATGGAATTATAATTTATTGCGTTATATTAAAAATAAGTTCAGAAACTGGGAATTTAGCACACTAGGTACTCATTGCCTATATGTAGATACTGATTTCAGTTCTTTGAAATTATTTTTTTCGTTCCCATTTTATACAGACTTAAGAATTTAGGACTGCAAGCAGCATATTAAGCAGGTATAGTTAAGACTGTGTTTCTTGTTTAAAAATAGATACGTAAAAAAAAGTATTTAAAAAAATAATGATTATATATATATAACCTATTACACTTAATATGTATATTATATATATATTTTACTTAATATTAATCATAGTATATTTCTTTGTTTTTTCGATATTAAATATTTAGATTCTGAGTGAAGCCACATTGTATGTATTAATTGTACAATGATGTGTGTTTTTTTTTCTGTCTGTCATCGACATTTGGGGTAATAAAAATGTTTTAATTTTCTGAATAAGTTAGATTTATGACGGAAATCGTCTAACTCCCAAAAATGCTCAAATTATATTTCAATAATGTTGGAAATTCATAAAAATATTTCTCTTCCTAGCTAACATAAGAAAATGTATTAGAAGATTTCCTACACATTTTCTACCTTTAAAAAATAAAAGTTAAAATCTCAGCCACTGCCACTTCATCACCAGAATCAGTAGTGTTCACGTATATCCGGAATTCCTATGCTGCGGGATTTCGAATAAGTCACCACTGGACATTGTGTTGCTGAGTGCCAACCAGTTGAATACGATTAACCTACGAATATTAGATACAAATAATATAAGTATAAATATTAATGATTAGAAACATCACAAGTTATATTAATTTTTTATTTTAGTCAATAGTTTCACGTACGTTATATATGTTTGGTAAAAAAAAATCTTTGGTACGGACAACGCCGGGTGGGACAATTATAGGTTTAGATTATCTATAAAATATAGCGAGTAGTTTTTAATTTGTTCCCGGTATCCGAGAAAGCTACTCAACCAATTATGCTGCATTTTTGAACAGTTATTCTTGATAATCCCCTGAAGGTTTTCGTACCAATTTTAGCTTCGATACCTTCTTTATCACCCTCTCTAAACAAGTTTTTAGATGAAATAAAAATATTATAATTTTTTTGTTGATTTACCTTGTTAACAAGGCTAAATAAAGCATTTTGTTATTTTACCAAAACTATTTTTAATAATATTAAAACTTACAACTTAATATTTGAAAAAACGAATACTCAAAGCTATCTAGATACACAATAAGAAGTAATTTAAAAGTATTTTAAAGGTAGGCAGATTAGGAATTTTGTTCTATATAATATAATATAAAAGCCACGTACTCATCGCTATTTATCAATAACAACAAAAGAACTTGAAATTTGGTATAGTATTTTCTCTAATGATCTAGATGAGGAATAAGAATAACGATTTTAAAGAAGACGTGCTCACACAAGAATTTTGTTTTGGTGAACAGGAAATCTGATATATTTTTGTACATAATATATTTATGTATATGTAAATGGGGGACCGGTTGGCGGTTGACATTGGTTACAAAAAAAAATAGTTATTATGATTGGATATAATTTGAAAAATTATACAATACTAACTGTACCTTTCGGCTTTACCCTGACAAATATTTGTTTAAAAAAAATGTATATCCAATATTCATACGGCTGATGGAATGTTTTTTGTGGAGTCGCATACCTATTCGGTGCTTTTTTTGAATCAAAAAAGTGTAAAATTAAAAATCTGGTTTGAGTGTCTAGCAAGATAGCTAGTAACTTCAAATAAAAATCGATTTATACATGTAATTTAGCCGTTTAAGTATGGAATCTGCGCATTGGTGAACATACGGGGATGTCAAGGGGTGCCTACTACTTAGCACCCCCCTCCCCCACAAGTCCTTGATTAGCACCTTCAGCTTATTTGGAGTTAAAAATATGGTTTAAAGTGTAATTTTGCGTTTATAAAAATGTAGTTATTCCAGTTTGTATTTTTAATGCACTTATGCCACGGACTTATATTTCCTGTTTAAATGTGTTTAATATATTTTAAATTGAATGAAACAAAAATGATGAAAGTAGTAAAAATGTGGATGACCCTTGTTCATCGAAGAATGTAATAGCCGTTGTAATATATCGCGGTCGAAAAAAAGATTCTTTCTTGAAAATCAGGTTCACCACTTCGGTTTTTTATAACTTTGTAATTTATAATTGTATTGAAAATGAAATTAATTTATGCCTGATGTGTATAATCGTGTATCCGTATAGTGGATGAGGTGGCAAAGCCTCCCCACGAGTCACTTTGTGATAACATATTTTAGCACTCCCGAGTTTAAGACTGAAAGTGCGCCTATGAATCTATTGACAATATGCAATTAGTAACTATATAAGGTAGGCAATCCACCTGCGGTGAAATCCGGACACGACGATAAGATAAAGAATAAGTGCGACATAAGTAGGCAATATATGCGAACTAAGCCCATTAAGAAGAAAGATCACCAATGTAAAAATCTTTATACATTAAACAGTAATCATCGAGTTAAGTACTCTTATTCGAATATTGAGAAGATTTATATATTGCCAAGGAATGAAATAAGAAATTTTCAAGCTCATCTAAAACATTAGAGGAACCACAATTCCAAATTTCAAGTTCATACGTTTTGTCATTCAGTAAAAATTTAAGCAAATGTGTTGAAACTGTGGATTTTTATATCATTTTTCTGGAAATATGGAGCCACCGTTAAATTTTTACCACCCCTAATTCACCAATTTAGGGGTTGAATTTTCAAAAATACTTTTATAATGGCCTATTCCTCGTAGTAGCTATCTATAAGCTACATTTCAGCTCTATTCGTCCAGTGGTTTGGGCTGTGCATTGATGGATTAGTCAGTCAATCAGTTACCTTATCCTTTTATATTTATATATGTAGAAGATTTATTTTATAACTTTCATAGAAACTTGATATAAATATGGTAGGTGGGGAATTATCTGAAAAAAACTCTAACGGATAATGAATGATATTATGCCACTTGTTCTAAAATTACTGCACAGCTTTATTGACTCTAGCGATTAAATAACGACCATATTTTTATTTTATTTTCCTATTTATATACCATGGTCCATGAGTATCAAAAATTAAAAGTGTTCAAATTGTATAATATGTTCTGTGATTTATAAACGTACAAATTCAAGGTTAATATTGCATGAAACTCGCAAATATCTATATATTTAACGGTAGGTACAAAATGAACCGATTTTTACGAAAACCGTTAAGGTTTAATGTTACTTCGGTAACAGAAATTATATTACCTGATAAGTAAAACAGTTATTATGATTGGATATAATTTACACCTGTGTTTTATATTTGATCAAAAGAACCCAAATATCTATGTTAGAATTCTGTGAAGCTGACGTTTAACAGAATTTAAGAACGATAAATGTACGGCCATTTAATTTGTCATGGACAGCGCCGTGCAGGATCACATAGTTATGGATATATATTTAAAGATCTCCACAGCATTGTATTGAGGTCGTTGCACTTTTATTGTGTAGGTAACTGTTGGTTGGCTGAAGGGTGTGGGCCATGACCTGTCCCGACGATATAATTATTATTATTGTGATCAGGGGACAGTGGTAGTCTTGTTGACTAGCTAATACTACCAGTCACTTTTCATCATTAAATTATACACTTCTTTTCGAATTTATGACCACTGACTACTGAGTGCACGTAATTATTATAACTTATTACCATACGGGTATATTTATTTATTTTATATGTCATAGATATATCATTATTGTCTGTATTCACTTCTTAAAACCTAAATTCTATAGTAATTCCAACATAAGTATTAAGTATATAATAATATGACGACCTAGACGATATAATTATAATATATTATGTCAAATATACAGCGTAATTCTGAATTGCACATTGCTCATCCCCTCTTTTATTTAATACTAGCTATCCTGATTTTTTGTATTTTTTAAATAGACCTAAATATTTTACTATGAGATTTTGAGATTTTTCGTACCTACTACTAAAGGAGTGACCTGTAAAGTTACAAACTTCTATTTTTGAAAAGAGAACCACCCTTTTGAACTGTATAATAACTGAGAAACTACTCGTCTTAATTTTGAATTAGGTACCATTTTTCAGCATTTTCAAAAAAATTATCCACTAAATAATTTACATTAAAAATGGGGAGTTTTCATTTGAAAGATGAACCTAAATGGAGTGAGCATGCTTTCAAGGGGGTCCCTCTGTAAATGTAAGACATAGTTTATCTAGACCAATTTAATATTCTTAGGATCCCTACTAATTGAATAAAATAATAATAATATTATAATAAACTTGTAGCGAAAAAAGGGTGTTTAAAAATTGGGATCAGTTTGAGTGATTCGCAATAAGAATAATTCAACATGTGAACGTGTGTTATTAAATAGCTATGCGGACTTTTAAATTAATTACCATGCGGCATGCACGAAAATAAACCAACGTAAAACCTTAAACTGCGTGTTCGCATAACAACATATTGATTTATGTAGGTATGCTATTAGTTATTACCTATATTAAACAAATACAACAAAAAAATGTGGTAAACATCGTTGTTTACCGATGAAAACCGCACTTTTAATACATAAGCCATAAACTTATTGACAAGCGCTGAAACTCGAAAGTTGTAGGTAAATAGGTAATACATAATATTGCGCCGCAGCTGGTAATTGGTACAAATGTTATTTTATCATTTTATGAGCATTTTGTTAGTTTAGCATAAAAGTTAACTAGTAATCGAAGTGGGAGGGGAGCATCCCTCCAATTTTTTTAATTTACGTTTTCTATTCCTCCACTTATTTTGAAGAAAATTATGTATCCCCCTTATTTTTACTAACAAATATTATCGATTAATATTGGTACTTTTCATAACAATTTTATTTTTGCGATAGTTTTTTTAATAAGTTTTACATTAATAAAATGAACAATGATGTTTATTAAGTAATATTATAAATATTATTACATTTTTGATAAGAAACAAATACCTATTTGTTTACCTGTTTATAAATTGGGCAATATGGCAATATGACAACTAGATCTAATAAATCTAAACCTGATTATTTACAGCTTTATGATGATAATAAGACAGTATACAATAGACATATTATCATATAATATTATAGTCCTCGAGGACTCATTGCACATTTTCGATTGGCAAACAATAAACGTAAATAATAAACGATTATAGAAATCGTGCTATAAACACGTGCATCGATGGTGGCCGTGCTGATGTATTACTTGATATTTTTGGTATAGCAGTATCACAATATATGTTATGTAATATGTAGGACGCAGGTACAATGATGAATATTAATATATTATATGCATTATGCATGTATGAGGCATTGAGCATATAACCCCCCCATTCCCCAATTTAATATTTCTAGATTCAGGTATCCACTATACATAAAACAATATACCGTGTCGGGTAGTGTTAGTGTGTTACCTATATTACGCATAGGCATATTTCATACTATGAAGGTAACAAAATATTTATAACTAATCCTATATATACAACACAGTTAAACCCACCTCCTCAAGATATTGGACTCAATTATCATAACAAGGGCCTTCGATTGGCAATTAAGGCATTCTGAACAAGCCTAATTGACAGAATTTTAAATCAAACCGGAGGAATACCCCTTCAACTCTAAAGATACAGGATACAAACCATTTTCAACAATCACAGTGCACCTCCAAATTCCATTAAGCTCAGAATACAAAAAATCCACCTCGCTACGAGATTTATTTACCAAATTACAACAAACAATGGACTTACACACATCAGCCGTAAACAGAATTACGTTAAGATTTTACCACTTTTGAAATGGGAACTAAAACTTCATACCAAACTTTTCAACTTCAATAAAAACAAAAAAAATTATGTCAGTATATGACCTCTCAATTTAAAAACACACAACTCACCACTCATTACCTAACTACACTAAAATATATACAAATGCATTTAAAATTGAACATGTAGGTTGCATGCACTTTTGCAGTAATTAAAGAAGACTTAATCATTGAACTACGCAAGCTGCCAAAAATAACCATCATATTTTCTACCGAAAACTACACCATCTTTATGGAAGCTGAAAGGGTACAACTCTGATACTCTAAAATCAAACGATATTAGTACTAATATAATCAGTGATTCCTTTAGTACCTTATTGTACCTACTGAAAAACCACATCTTCAAAGAATGAAATAATCCTGAACATTCAAGTAAAGTTAATCTAAACAAAAAAAACATAGAATTCATGTGGATAGGAAAAAGCAAACAAATCTGTCGATGATGTATTATAAGATTTTATTTTGTAACGAAAGTGGCCTAGTTTTGGCCTCAGTTACTAATGTGTTTCTGAGATATTAGTACATAAAAAGCATCAACCAATATTTGACACATGCCACAAAGTATTTAAGCCATTAACCATCAAACACATATTGGCTAGAGGAGTGTTCACTAAACACTTTAACATGCAACGACCTGAACGTGGTACCTTAACATGAAGCGCTCAATGAAAATCAAATCACGAAAATAATAGAATTTTAAACTTCTACTAATGTAGAATTCTATATTCTATAAACAAATTGTAAATTTCAAAATATTAAAAAAAAAATTTCTAGGTACATTTTAGTAATTTGTCTGGTGCATAATGTTAGGTACACTCAATTTTAACCAATAACCTATGATGCTGAAGTCTTAGTTATTTAAATAAACAAACAGAAAATATCATAACACGTTAGATACTTAAAGGTATATATGTTTTCAACTCCACACGACCCACGCCAAGGGTGAACTGGGAGATTTCCCAGTAGCCTAACCTGATATTCAAGTTCCTGGAGTGCCTAAAAAAATTCCTATCGTACAATATTGTCCCAGTCCACCTCTAACGACAAGGTATTTTAGAAACCCGATTGTATACATTCTGTATTATACTGATATCTACCTTTACTTAGGCGGCTAAGTAGTATGTATAAATATGTAAATATGTAATATATCTATTTAGTTTAGGTATAGGTACGTCGTAGTGGCGTGTGCACACATTATATTATGATTGTTACGAATTTTTTTGGCAATTTACAGTTCGACGCAGTACCTATCCACCAACCACCGGAGCACTGGCCTCCGCACGAATTTAGTGCGCACGCACCACAAATTAAAACAATAATAATAATATTAATAAAATAAGAACGTTTGACTTTTTTTAACTCTAATCCCGCGCATTTATTACTGCGTATATTTATATCGTTAGCGCCACGAGAACGAAACGGTCAAGGCCATATTTGGTGTCGTGCGCTCAAGCAATCTAACTCACACTACGTATAATAGAGAGCCAGAGAGGTAATGGGTTTAATCATTTTTACAACCCAAATATATCATAACAATATTATTGATTGCACGAAGCACCAACATAAATGGAAAGCACCACCAACTTCATCGTCCGGCTTGGGGACAGATAGGTCGATAGGTGATTACATTTTACTGGTCGTCACATATTGGGAAAGGAGAAGATGAAAATAGAAAAGTGAAAGCCGGGGACGAAGAAGTTGTGCCTTTCTGTATAGGGCCACCGGCCACACGCGGCAATAGTTTGTCGCTTAAATAGCGATAGTGCTGATACGGCGAGAAATTTTCATCCAAACTTTAAACATCAAAATGTAAAATACTAAACTTGATGTTAATCCCGAATACAGTTTCGTTATTTCTATATACAAAAACGAATAAACCTCAACAAAATAAATACCAGTAGTGTTTTTTCACGAGATTATCCAATGCGGATTTCCGAATACCTACCCAACATGAGTTATGTGTTAGACGTGAAACGGATTTTTATGGGAGTGTACTTTCAGGCAAGTTCATACAAATTAATTTTCATTGGCTGTGCTTCTGCACTTTATAGGGATCCATCACCCACTACTATTTGTAGCATGTAGGTTCGTAAAGGATATAAGAAAACTTTTTTAATTTAGGATTTTATACTACTAAAAAAACTCCACCTGGAGATCGGAGTATTTATTAAAATACTACGAATATTTTGGATTTAGGATGTTTTCCCCAATGGTATTTTCGGTATCACTGTTAAAAAGTTTGATTTCAATATTTTGATTGTTTAACAAATGTTGAGCTTCAAAAAGCAATTAAAAAATGTATCTTTCTCCGAAGAGGGTAAACATGCTTAAAAAATACCCTGTGTGGCTGTGTAATGTGTATAGTAAGTGGATATAAAAATGTTTTATTAATTTTTAATGCCAAAAAATCCATTTTGTCATGGGGTTAGTACCCCAAATACCCATACCTATAGTTTAGTCCAAGGGTGCCCGTAGGAGGGGCAAACGAGCCATTGCCCCCATAGAATTTTTAACTGCGTGTATTTTAATATCGAAGTCACTATCACTATAATTAAGTTATAAGTAATTCTTAAATCTTGCCCCGGATGGAATTTTATCCTGTGGGCGCGCTCGGCTTAGTCCTTGTGGTCATGATTAATTTAATATTTTTTTAAGGGTGCTTTAACAGTTACATAATACTACTGCAGTTTATGTTTTCCAAGTCAATAAATTATCAACATTGTGAGTCATATTTTCGTGACATAAACAATTATAAAAGCTTTAAAGAAAAATATTATCACAATAGGGTTAGTTTGAAAAAGTTTTCTAGAATTATAACTGTCTTAACCAGTTTGCCTTTTTAAAGTGTTTCAGTTTCACAGATAGTCATCTCTATTTTCCAGTGATAAAAATGAATTAAAATGGACTAATTGTGCGAGGTGCAAATTTCTATTGATAAAGACAGTGGCACTGGCGTCTGGCAGTACTAAGATATTTATCTAGAAAAAGCCAATAGAAGGCCAACAATTATAAGGTCGGATCAGGTTAAATTAAATTTTAACTCTGTATAAAAAACAATTAATATGACCAGGTAACATTTTTTTTTGGATCAATGAAAAAATCACTTAAGTTAGTTTTCTTTGAAATGTTCATTTTAGACAAAATAAAAAAATGTACACAGTATTAGGTACAGATGTATCAAAAAACAATTACAATTTATAGGTAACACTATTTATTATAAATATAAGTTGGTTTTGGGGAATAACTAGTATTATAATTAAACCATAGTACTAAATTATTGTCAATTATATATTTTTATATACATACACATTAACATGTTGAAGGTCGGTCCACTGGTCATTGGTCCTAACTCATGCAGTCACTTGGTAGATAATGAAAGTAATAATATATCATACAAGTATATTGCGTGGTGCAAATTTGAGACATGTCATTTTAGCATAATGTGAATACTTTATAAATATCAAATCAACTATTTACAATTATTTACACTGAAAAACACAATGGTAGCCTATAGGAAATATAAAATATCTGTGAGTACTCCTTTTATTTTTGGTAAGGTGAAAATATTTTTATAAAAGAGGAAATTAGTGTTTCTCAATTTTATTTTTTATTTTAAACAAGAAGTATACAATCTGTGCCCTTGGGCACAAAAAGAATGTGATAAGTAAGAATTTATAACCTGAAACACAGAAGGGAAGTGTTTCTTAATGACGTAAAATTGTTTATTAAGCATTAGTAATGCATCTGGAAGAGCCTGTGTTATTGGTTCAAAAATATTTAATGAAATTCATATTCATCATAGTTTCACATATTATTTTATCAATGATATCGTTTTTTTTTTTTAAATAAATGATTAACATACATCTTGTGTATACACAAATATGCTAAAATAATTATTTAATTCAAATAATTATTTACAAATTTAAAAAAAAATAAAGATTTGAAATGAATAAATGAAAATAATAGTTTCAGTAGACAAGAATTAAAAATAGTATTTATAGTTCAAATAAGTTATTTGGACACACGTTTTTGTTGTCTTGAACGATATACATCAAATGGCGGTGGCACTAGGTTAATATCTTCATCACTGTCATCACCTTTACCAGACAGACCTCCTATTCTACGTTTTTTCTTATTGGAACCACCATGAGCTGCATCTTCATTGGCCCATTGCACTGACACAGCAGTGTCAAATAATTTAGCATCACATCCATTATCAGCTTTTGGCATTGGTGCTATATAAAACAATATACATTTATTGTTAGGAATTATAGTTAATTACCCAAACAATTCTACAATCATACTATTAAGTCTAGAAATTAAAAATATCTGTGAATAAATTTAATCTTTGTACTAACAAGACTAATGTGTAGTAAGTAAATTTTATGATCACGAATATTTAGTATACACATTGCATGTATTAAATGTGGTGTTTATTACACATTTAGTACACTAATTTAATGTTATAAACAGATAATCTTAAGAGGATACCACACCTGTATCTGTGTAAATACATAACATAAAAAATGTGCATTCAGTAAAACCAATTTTACGTTATTAAGTTTAAAAATAGAGTTAATTGACTTATCATCAAATGTGAAGGTAAGAAAATTATCCTAGTATTCTGAAAGGTTGTATAATAAAAATATACACACTCATTATTGTAAAATCAATACATTCATTGCCCTAGCAGAATCTGAAATAAATATACTTAAGGACTTACCTTTGTCAGGAAGTATAAGTCTCAAGAAAATATCCATAAGCATGTCTACAGACACAAATGGGCCATGGAAACAACCAGGTGGTGGTAATACTTGCATTAGCTGGCAAGCAGGTGGTGGCGGCGGAAAGGTTCCTCCTTTAAAATGTTATTTATAATACTTAGTAAAAAAAAACTTCATTTTTATTACCTGGCACAATATGTTCGCCTGGAAAAGCATTCAATTTAGGTTTATAAGGTACCATTTGAGAAACATCTGGTATTGGCAATCTTTTTTCATTGGGTCGATTATCTAAGTCATCTAACCCATCAATAACAGCAGACCTTTGGGTGGAATTATGCATTGTTTTAGATACGGTATTGGTAACTTCGTTATAACCAATAGATCTCAACTCAGGACTAGTACATGGAAATAGGTTTAAAAACCTATACCTATCTACAAGTTGTGCTGTTTCTTTTCCTTCAAATTCAACTAGCTAAATTCAAAAAATTAATTTATATTTAATGTTTGTACATAATTATTTTAAATTACTTTGCCAAAAACAGCCGATCTTCGTTTCTCTACTTTCAGTATGCTTGACAAATCTCCTATATTTGATTCAAATTCAAGGAATCGATTCCAAATATCTCTAAAATTAATAAAAATTAAGTTAATAAATGATTGCATTGTTGTAAATTATTATTTGTTTAAAAATAGCAATAGTTACACAGATTTTTCTGGTTCAAGACTTGTGTTTGATAGAACTCTCTCAAATAATACCCTTGTATTATTATCCTCTATAAAAAAAATTGTACAATGAATTTAAGAAATATTATTTAATATATTTATTTATAATATTAAATATAATAATATTTACCATTAAGGTGAGAAAGATAATCTATATAACTAATAATATACTGAGGGTTGTCGCAATACTTTTTTAATCCAAGCTCAAAAATACGAAAAGCAATGTTTTTATCTTTACTACAGTAATATTCCATTAAAGCAGCAGAGACATAGACATGGTACTTAGATCTAGAGTCATCCCTAGCTTTTTTGAAAACTGCCCGTGCAGATTTAATTCCTTCGGCGCGACGAGCAAACTTCATATATTGTACATACGTCTGTAAACCATTAAAATATTAAATTTGTCATTTAGATGATACAATACAATTTTAAAATTCATACCAGTGTTGGATCAGTGGTAATTTCATTTTCTAAATAACTTTTATAAATACTATGAACTTTTTCATAATTCATACGACCTTCTTCAAAATCAGCATAAGCAAAACGTAGTAACATACTTGTATTTAATACTGTACCAATTGCTCTTTCATAAACATTAGCTGCTTCGTCACTATACTGCTTAGCTGCTGATATATCCTAAACACATAAATTTCACAATAATTATATGTTTAATAATTTGTAGGTAATTGTTTAATAATACTTACCCCTTTTTCTGAGAGAATTTTAGAACTTCCATCTAAGAACTGAGCAGCTTCATACCAAAAATCAGGATGATGGGTCATGCATAATAGTGCTTGGTCAAAAGCAAACATTACTCGTCTTGTAATTAGTGCAGTATCTTCAGTATTCAAAGGGTTTGCTTTTTCCCAAATTATATATTTTTTCCACAATTCCACCTATTAAAATAGATAATAATTAATTAGTATACAACTACAAATAAAAATAACGAAATCAGATACTTACTTGTTTCATCTCGTCTAGACTACCAGTTGGAGGTACACTAGGATAATTCTTGTTCAGTCCTCTTATAACTACCTCATACTCTTTAGTGACTCTTCTGGCATTCATATAATCTCTACTTCGTTCAATCATCATCTTGTCAGCAATCATAATATTAATACTTTGTTCAAAAGCCAAATACTCTTTCCATAACATTTCAATGTTAATCATAGGATTTACAACACCACGTTGATACACCTAAAATATAAGATATGAATTTTACAATTTATAAGTTATAACACTGTATAATATATGGAATACGAATCAATTTGAACTACCTTTCTGATTGCTGTAATCTTTTGGTTTTCAGCATATGAACCAACTGCTTCAACACTACTTAAAAAGGTTATGTAATCTTGCCAAATGTTATGTGAATGTATATCCATGCCAATTTTCTCCAATGCAAAATCATAGGCTTGAGCCATTTTTTCTCTATTACATATTTTAAAAATAAGTTCATCATCAAATGAAAATGTAGTATATTTCAATAACCATGTTAAAAACAAATGAAGACTAACCTCGCCCTTATTTTTTTATAAAGTTTAATTGTGTTAGTGACATGTAATTTGTTGAATAAAAATGTAAAGGATTAAATATTTTTAAACAATAATTAGTAGATAATATAAAAATTATACTTATTAATATAAAATGTATCTATTATTTTATGGGAGATTATTATGTTTATTCACAATCCATGCATCATCCATCACCTAATTATGAGAATTTTTGCCAGATTGGAAACATATTTTATTATAACTCCTACAGAGATTATATAACAAGTTGGCGGATAATTTTCTTCTCAATAACAATTAATTATCTTATGTAGAATACAATAAAGAAATCGGAGTTAATTTATTTGTCTTGATTATAATGGCAACAGAAAAATATCATAAATTTGAACAGAAAGTAAAATTATTTACTTGTAAGTCGGTAAAAGTGCTTTGGTCTCCTTAACATAGGCCAGGTAAAGTTTCCACAATTCAATGTTGAGTACTTTGACAAGACAACGCTGAAAAAGCTGATGAATATGTGTTGAGATTAATAAAAAATAAAGGGTTAAAATACATGACATGTTAAATATAACATTACTGTACCTTCTCGACTTTTTCAAAGTTCCGACCACGCATCTAAAAAACAAAATTATTATATTAAGTATTGTCAACATACCTAGAACTTTTTTTATAACTTTTTTTTAACAGGACCTGTTTTTACAAATAATAATATTGTTATAATTATTATACATACTTCCATTTCGATATAATACTTCCAATATCGACCAGAAGTTGGAAATGTAGTGACAAGTTTTTCAAAGAACGATCGTACGTCGTTGATCCATCGAGTCTGTGCTTCACGTAACAGTATCGCCCATGATTCTACGTCCCATGGATTTTCGTTGACCGTATCCTGTGCTTCTTCTAATTTTTCATTACCCCAGTTCTGCAAAACATAGTATGCGATCTTAACGTTTGAAGTACATATATCACGCTAAAAATTGCACTTACCACTGGTGGATATTCTTCGACGGCTGTTTCCATTTTAGAGCAGTATACAATATAGTCTTAGCCCAACACAAGGAACATGGTTTGCACTTAGCAGGCCGAGTTTCGAACTTTTGAACGTTCGAAAACTTTGGACTTGGTATTTTTAATTTATATACGTTACTATCACAAAAACATTGAAAATGATAGCCGGCAAACTCGCTTATTTTCGGGTTTCGGTGGTCATTATTTTGTGATCACGTCTTGATCGATAGTGGTAACGTGGTTATTCTATGGTAGTAACAACCGCAATGTTTGAATATGATCTGATAACATAAATTCAGCGCCTATACATATTATTATATTATCATCATTGATGAATCGCCGTTATCAGGCACCACCAGAATAAATTTTCTTTTAATCAATTACCAAAAAATTAATGTTTTCATGTTTTATTATTCTTCAATCTTCAGTTCTTTATACCTCCGACGTTGAGCGTTAACGTCCAAGTGCGGGGACAGTTGTTTTCAGTGAACGCCATTAAAACTTTTGTGTTTTAGCTCATCAGTTTACAGGATCGTTATTAACGGTTGAACGATTGATGGGTTGAGAAATGAAATGATAGATTAAGCTATTTGAGCCCGTTCACAATTGACTTCCTAAAGAAAACAATGGCTGAGTTCATTAGAGGTGGTCCAGGTGTGGTATTGCGCGAGAAGGTACATGCTACTCTAAGTCTCAACAGTGAAGACAGTCAGGACATACTCGATCAAGACTTTGATCCATTCATAGAACAAGACGAACTAGACGGCAGGAATAATGTATCATTATTAAAAGCACCCCCAGAAAATCATTGGTATCATGGTCGGTTAAGTCGTTATGCAGCAGAAGAACGATTATGGCAGACATCAGAAATGGGTAGTTATCTGGTGCGCGAAAGTGATCGTAAACCAGGCTCATATGTGCTATCATATCTAGGACGTACTGGTATCAATCATTTTAGAGTGACGGCTGTATGTGGTGATTTCTACATAGGTGGCCGACAGTTTGACAGTTTGTCTGATTTAATTGGCTACTATACAAATTGTTCAGACTTATTGAAAAGAGAGAGACTTGCGTATCCAGTAGCGCCTCCTGAACCTGTCAATGATAAAAAACGCGTTGTAGCAATTTTGCCTTATACTAAAATGCCGGATACAGATGAACTAACATTTCAAAAAGGTGACATATTCTTTGTACACAATGACATGGGAGATGGATGGCTATGGGTAACTGCTCATAGAACAGGTGAACAAGGAATGATTTTTAGAGACTTAGTAAGTTAAAGTATTAAACTATTATTAATAAAAATTATTAAGTTATACATTTTTTTGTTTATGAGGGCTTAGAAAAATTAATAGGTAGTAAATTAAATTAAATAAGTGATTCATTTAGTATATATGTATTTATTTGAAAGTAATTGCTGTATAACCTGATTTAACTAGTTCAAAATATTTCACAATTAAATGGGTTGAAAGTTCTAATTTTTATGTTAATCTATAGTGGTAATTTTATAATTAATTGGAAATTTAACAATTATTTTAATTTTAAAACTAACTTCTTTTTAAAAATTTAATTTAAAAAAACTTTTATTTTTAGAAGTAATTAATTAATTAATGTTACAAATAACATTAAAAAAATGAAAAAGTAAATGAATAAAAATGCTCTGACTTACCTTATTATTTGTCAGTCTATAGATAAATAGATAATTTAAATATATTATGATATAAGTACAATATGAACATTATAACAGTTATACCTAATTAATTTAGAATAAATGTTTTTTATTAATTTTAAACAATCAATTAGTTTTCATAATTAAGTAATAGAGTAATAAGTTACAATCATTAAATACAAAAATTACATTTTCAGGTTGATCATTTAGATGAAAATATTGATCCAAACACAGTCTTTGATTGGTTTCATCCAGGAGTAACCAAAAATGAAGCTGTAGATATGTTAGTCAAATCTGGTCCTGGAAGTTTTTTAGTGAGACCAAGTGATAATTCCCCGGGTGATTATTCATTGTTCTTTCATGTCAACAATCAAATCCAAAGATTTCGAATTGAGAAAAAAGGTGTTCGTTATTTGATGGGTGGTCGTACATTTGAATGTTTAGATGCTGTCATAAATAGATACCGTAAAGAACAGATAGTTGAGGGGCATACTCTTGTGATGCCTGTGTGTCGTAATTCTCATGAGTTGTTGGAATTACCAATCAAACAACAGGAAGTACAACAAGCTGAAAAAATTTATGCAACATTGAGAGAATGTCGAGAACAGGTCGGGATCAAAAAAGTAAAAGGAATAAAAATGCAAGGGTATATGTACAAGAAAAGCGACAAGAATAAAAAATGGAAGTCATTATACTTTGTTTTATTAATTGATGGAGTTGATACTCATTTATGTTTTTATGATAATCCTAAAAGAACTAAACCTAAAGGTTTGATAGAATTGAGTTGTGCTTACTTATATCCAGTACATGAAAGTGTGTTTGATAGACCTAATTGTTTCCAGTTAGTTGAAAGAGCTTTACCATGTTTGGCTACTATAACTTATTTATCTTTATCGACACAAGATTTGTTTCAAGAATGGCTTTCCTCTTTAAGAATGTACTGTGTCACTCAGTTGTCAAGAGTTCCTAAAGCACATAAATTACGTGAATTACGTTGCTTACAGCTGCACATTCTGGATGCTCATCGCTTGCCATTCAAACTTGTACCAAACCCATTTTGTATAATATCTCTGAATCAAGTAAAAGTAGCCAGAACTCGAGCTAAGAGTGGACCTGATCCTGTGTTTGACGAAGAGTTCACTTTGGACGATGTACCTCCTGATGTATTAACATTCACTGTAAGCATTTACAACAAAGGAAAACGATCTAAGGATACTGAGGTAGCCGAGTTAACTGTAGACTTAAATACATTGAACAATGGGGCTGAAGTCGAAGACTGGTATCCTTTAAGTGGTATAACACCTATTGGGGAATGGGGTTCTCTACGATTGCGTACAAGGTACTTACATGATCTCATCATGCCAACTGAAGAGTACTCACCAATGCAGCAGCTAATTCTTGATCCAGATTTAGAATCTGTTCGAGCACTAGCAGATCTATGCCACCAGGACCGCATGCCTTTGGCAACATCTTTAATGGGAATTTTCCGACATGAGAAAAAAGAAGCTGATCTGTTAAGAAGTTTAAATGATGTGGAGATAATGAAAGAGGATGAGACTACTACACTTTTTAGGGCTGCATCATTAACTACAACTTTAATGGACCTTTATATGAAATCTGTTTGTTCAGATTTCCTAAAATCTGCGATTCAACAAACTGTGTTTAAATTATTGGAAAGTAAACAATCATGTGAACTTAATCCATGTAAAATGGAGTCTCCAGACGATGCTTGTGACAACGCTGAGTTTCTTTTGTTAGTATTAGATGAGATCACTCAATCCATATTTATGTCAGCTGATGCTTGTCCTCGTACTTTACGATATATATGTGGATGTCTACAGAGAATGGTAATGAATAAGTGGCCATATGAAAGATTAGTTAGGACTAGAGTAGTTTCTGGTTTTATATTCTTACGACTCCTGTGCCCTGCAATCTTAAATCCTAGACAGTTCAATTTAATTCCAGAACCACCACCACCTATGGCAGCTAGATCTCTTATTATGGTGGCAAAATGCTTGCAGAACTTAGCCAATTTGGTAGAGTTTGGAGGCAAGGAGCCTTACATGGAAGTTGTTAATCCGTTTATATTGAAGAACAAAGAGAGAATGATTGTGTTTTTAGACCAGTTATCCAATGTAATTGAGAAACCAGAGTCAGAAGGAGAAAAAATCAAAGGCGACCCTGCCCGTAATTTAGGCACCTTACATCACATTTGTAAAACGCATTTAATCGAACTTCAAAATCTTAGTAAAAATCAACCATCATTAAAAAAGCTGGTCACAGTCACAGAGATGTTAAATAAACATAAACAAAAATATTTGGAAATGATTACTTAAATTGTATTCACACAAATACAATTGAATAAAATAGACATTTCTAATTGCAAATTCATCCATGACTTACAAAGTTAATTTGCTGAAGGCATTGTTTCAGAGTTGTAGTTAAGTTATTATTATTAATACTTAATAGTTTTTCAAAATTGTATATCCACAAAACTTGTGTTCCAGAGTATAAGATGAGAGGTAATGTTGTTAATAACAAAAAAACTTACCATCTCATTAAAACAAATAACTAAATACATATAAATTTATATTTATTTTGGTTATTTTATGTTATTTATAATGTTATTTTACTGCTTAACGCTTTTCTAAATGTATCAATGACGGTATACACCAAAATCGACTGGTTAACTTTGATGACTGAGTTTATAATTATTAAAATTAATTATGTTCTTCTTTAAATGCTGTCAATTCTGTCGATTTCAACAAAGATTTTCATGGACGTGCCAAAACTTTTTACATAATTTATAGTGGTTTAAAAATATATTATAAACATTTAGTAATTCAAACTAAACACATTTATTATATATATTATATACTGTATTATGTTAGATAAAATGATTTTTATTTGATCCATATTAACTTTAAAATATTTTTCTACATTTTGTATTCATGCATTAAAATTAAATTAAATATTATGTGTATTGATAATAAATATTTCCAATGTGTACACTAACATTTTTTTTTATTACAGTTTTGTTAAATTATTGTAAAATTTGATACATAATTAGTATCAAAATAAACTTAATATTATTTTGTTAAATCAATGCTAGTTTATGTAGGTATTACTGTTGATGCATTTATGGTGTAAGACAGCTTTCAGCCATTTGAAATCTTAGTAATTAAAGCATACCTAATAATTTGAGAAGAAATATTTTTTAATTATAACAAAATTTGATTTTATGTTAAACGTATTGAAGAGAGTATACAATGTAATATGTTTGCTTTATTATGAGAATAAATATAAAAAGAAAAATGCACTTATAGTTACTGTTCTTAATGTTAGTATTTAAGTTAAGTGAATCAATCAAAATGTGTTAAATAAATTTATACTTAAAACTATATGATGTTCTAATGTTTAAATTATAAATAATTTAATATTGTCTTTTAAGAGAAGCATGTCAACATAATATTTAAGAAATGTTTGGTTAGTAAGTATTGTATGATAGTTGGATACTTGGACAATTGAACTGAATTAATTGTGGTAATTTTATTCATATTCATGGGTTATTTCATGGTATAAGAAATAAGAAGTATGCTGAACACAAACCTTGTTTTGTGCATATTGTATTGCATAAAACTAATTAAATGCATATGTGTGAGGTCACCTTGAGTTTTTATTAGTTGTATTTATAAATTATACATTGCCCATAGTTCAAACCTCGGTCACTGGTAGCACTTTTCGTCAGGCAGATACCTGTTTGGAGAGAGGCTGCAATCCCCCCACTGGATATGGCAGAAACGTACGTATCAAAATTCTGCCAAACACAAACGTGTTAAAACCTACCAAACCTACACCCTATCACGCACGATAACCCTATAAACAGTTAATAGCCATAGTCCCCAGGCTTAAAGATCAATAAAAAAAAAAATAAATTGAAATATACCTACCAAATGCCAATTCAAACTGAAGCATAGACTATAAAACTATCCAACATCATCATAGAGGTGAAAAAAATACTTTTACACCAATAATCTTGAAAAATACTGAGAAATTTCTTTATCTTATAATATTCAGAGGTGTAATAAAAATAACCAAACATTGACATTTATCAATAAAAAACAATACTCTGAATTAAAATACTATTTTTTAATTGTAATGGAATGTATTTAAGTATAAACAATGATTGTATATTAAAAAAAAAGCAATGATATATAAAATGAAAAATGTAATAAATATAAAATATAAGAATATAGTTTTAAAAAAATAAATGATATGAAACCTAAATCTAGTGTAGGCTTATATTTATGGTCCACGAAATAAAACATATATAATATAATATAAACATCAGCAGTAATTGGATTACAATAATCAATAAAAAAAAATCATAATATGCAATAATATCAATTAAAAAAAATTAAAACTAACAATATACAAAAATTAAATTTCATATCAAATGATTATAATATCTGAACATGGAACACTATGTATATGTTCCAGATGAACACAAAAAAATTTTTAATAAAAGAAGAGTTAATAACTTGTATTACGATACGTGTGTTCAAATGTATTTTAAACATAAATAGACATAAAAAAAGACTAAGGTCTATCAGCGGTTGCCTAATGAAAATGGAGTGTAAATATATCTAGGTTTTTTGTCAATAGCTTTGATTATTTCATGACCAATAGCTGTACCCATTGGCGGAGGAACTGCATTACCAATCTGCCTATGTTTGTTGATGATTGGTCCATGGAAAATGAATGAATCTTTAAAACCTTGTGAGCGAGCACACTCTCTTACACTAACCACACGGTGTTGCTCAGGATGAAGTACTCTGCCTTGTTTTCCCATTGGCTCAGGATTTGTAATGGTGGTTGAACAATACCCTGACCACGCTAGGCGGCCATATAAGCCTGCCCAGTTATTATGTCTATTACCAGTATGTGGTAAACACCAAGGTATAATTGTATTGTTTTGACGATCTTGGGGATCACATTTATCACCATTGGCACACGAGCAAACACCACGCAATGCACCGTTTGGACCATAACCATTTTTGATATCATGGTGAGTATACAAAAGTTAATTGGTTTAAATTCCTTCAGCTAATTGTACTTTAATATTGGGTAGATCTCTCCAGTCACTTCCTTCACTTACTGGTATAAGAGCCATTCTAGCTTGAACCAAAGATGACATATCTTTGCATATATGATCACTCAATATAGATTCTGCATATCGATTATCTGGATATCTTAGTAATTTCTGTAAATGCGTAATTGGTTTTGATTTGTATATGATATCTTCGTCATTTGCTCCATTTGGTATTTCAGGTAAATCAGACCAGGCATCATATACAGTGACTGTTCTCATAGGAGCTGACTCGTCATACTTACAATTAGTTTTGAACTTTTTGTTGCCAACTTGAACAGTTAAACTAGAACTTCTCCTATTGAATACATGTACAGGCTCAGGATAGAGCGGCAATTTTTCACCTGGAGCTGCTGCCATAATGATTAACCTCCTTCTAGTTTGAGGTACACCAAAGTTACCAGCTTGCAGAATTCCAAATGTACACTGGTAGCCCATACGAGTAATACATCTAAGGGTCAATTTAAGAACCATACTTCTTTTAAACGATACAAAATTTCTGACGTTTTCCATGACAAAATATTTCGGACGATAAAAATCAATATATGATAAAAATGAAACAATCAGAGAGTTCTTAAACAACGAATATTGACCAGAATTAAACCTATTCATTCCACTAAAACCTTGACAAGGAGGTCCTCCACAAATGAAGTCAACTTCACCTTTTTGTGGAATGTTTTGATTTTTACTGTTTGTTTTTTCACCAGACATTGCTAATTTTAATAAATGATTACAATCTTCAACAAACACAGTTGACTCTGGATTGTTTAATTTAAATGCGCCTGCAGCTTTTTCATCACACTCAATAGCCCAATTACTTATAACAAGACCACTGTCTTCTAAGCCCCTAGACAGACCTCCGCAACCGGCAAATATATCAAGTCCTCTGAGTGGTTTGATTTTCTTATATGATGGTATATACTGTAATTTATCTTCATCCACATATTGATATTTATAGTTAACATACACTTCTTTGCCAGTTAGTTTAGCTTCACTTGGGAGTTCATGTTCAGGGACAATAGAACCAAATATGAAATCATATTTTTTCGTAAAATAAAATCGATCTGGTCCACCTGAAGACCATAAAAGTGGATCTTGAATATTAGAAATGAATGAAACATAACATTTACCACGTATGTTTTTATATGTAACTCTAAATTCTTCTTCTGACCAAAATAACATATTCATATCTGAATTTTTGGCATAACCTTCCAGAGGAATTTGTTCAGCCCTATACATACGTCTTACGATCAGCTTGATATTTTTTCTGTCCCAATCAACAAAGTATATCGCCAATATTTCTGCAATTTCAAATGGATCTGGAGTAGTTTCATTTGAACCACGTGTTGTACTTTCCAATGACTTACGATAATACTCCGGATATTTAGTTTCATCAATAACTTTTTGTTCTTGATTACTTATATTTTTATTTGTTTCTTCAAGCTCAAATGGTTCTTCTCCAATCATATTTGATCTTGAAGCTGTTTTGAATATTTCAGGTTGTAGATAAATAAAACTACCAACTTTATACTCTTCATCAAATAATTTAAATTTATAAAAATATGAAATATTTTTTTGTTCTTCGATGAACTCATACAATTCGGGTTCTTTTGACTTTTGTTCTAAGACAAAATCTTCACAATTACTACAATAACCTTCTCTAATAACAGTATTCGGTTCTAAAGGTTTTGGATACTCGAATCTTCCAAATGTATCATCATATTGTAGTTGATAAAAAAATGAATTTTTATTTTTGCGATTAATAGGTTCTAAGAGATCTTGTAATTTTGAATTACCAAGTTGGAACCAATTTTTACTAGGTATTTTTTGTACAACATCTATTACTTTAATTACATTTTTAATATCAATATTTGTACAATTTTTGAGGGCAAATATTTCCTGAGGGTCAGCTGTTTCACCTAGTACAGTTTCATAACTATGCATAAAGAGCTGAACATGGGCCTTATTTTTAAACTTTGTCTTAAAAAAATATTCTATGCATCCTATTAGTGGAATTGTCGAAACATTGTTTTTTACAACAACAAACATTTTTTCACACAGTATTTGATCTTTCCATAACACTTGATTTACATTGACACGTACATCAGATATTTCTTTTTTTATTTTCGCGTTGCAAACATCATCAAATACAGTCTTAACAAGTTTATTCATATTTCCTTCATTTTCTTTATCATCAATATCTAATTGAGCCGCAAACATATTTTCAAACACATCTTTTACTAACTCTGTAGTAGTTGCCTTGCTAAATTCTCGTTTATTAATATCAGTTTTTACATATTGAGTTCTTTGACCGGCTCTTCTAGACAGTGTTTTGACAGGTTTTGCAGCCCCTGAAAGCTGGGTCAATGTTTCAATACATTGAGTTTCTGCTAATGGTAAATGATAAGTGTCGTTTGAATCATATTCTAATACTTGATTCAAGACAAATTGGGCATGAGAAATAAGATCTTCTTCGGTGAATTTATTGCCTGTTGCTGGGTTTACAGAGTTTATAATACAATTTAAAATATCTTCATAAGTTGGATCATCGTATTCACTAGATAAAATATTTTTAATTACTTCTCTACTTAAATGTATCTTTTCAGTTACTGATGTCATGTATTTTTTATATTTAGGGTGTGGCTCGATTAATAAATAATCGGCATATTCTGTGTTTATGCCTATTAATGCCTGAGTACCCCCATCATATGATGATAACCACCATTCCAATATTGGTCCTAACGCCATAGCAGCTATTCCTTCTTCTATACCAGGACTATTGTCATAAATTGGTTTTACATAGCCAGTCATATATATTGTGACATTTCTCTCCATTACCCCTGAATCTATAGAACACATGTGTCCATTTTCATCATAAATGCTGTAATTTGTTAAGTTGTGTTGCACCACATCATCATTATCAGTGTAAATATTAGCCAAAATCTCATTTGTTAACACAATACATTCTGGTGCGGCACCTGAAGGTATATACACATCTTCTGTTACCGTTTTGTGACAAAACTCGCAGCATACCTTAGTATTGGCGATTGGGATATCTGTATGAATTTCATTGTTGTCAGAAGGTGAGTTGTGTAGTTCTTGTGTGATTAACGGCTCTCCCAATTTTCGTTTAACACCTCTTGGTTCTGGGTCATCATTCTTACCACCTGCCATGGTCTCAACTTGTATGTGACTTTCAGACCTAATGGAGCAAATAAAAAAAATTATATAAATATTTTCAAACGAATAATGGGCAATATTATACTCAAAAAATCATGATTAAATATGTTTGGTACACTTACCAATACTTTGTCTTAAAACAATTAATATTACCAGAATTCTTAGCAGATGGAGCAATAACGACATCAACAAATGAAAAGAATGACTGGCAATTTCGACGGACCGCTCCACCACAGATCCACAGGTGTTGGCTAATATACGCGTCTATGATAAAGTATTTCGATTTCCGGCCACATTTCTCAGTGTTTGACAAATAATGGCGCGAAAATATCACTTGTTATCATCTAAACTTGATATTTATATATAATCAACTTGATATATATATATAACCACCTTGGAATTAAATCCATATACCCTCAATGGCCCTTTTAGATGTTTTTTGGCGGTGCAAGTATATACCTATAGTATACATCAGCTGTGAGAGGCCCACGTAAAATGCGCGCCAGCGCAATCTGGTTGCTCACCTCAACTCTCAAAAAGCACTGCTCAAAGGCCGAATCGCGGAAAAAAGGCCCAAGGAAAATTATTTAATAATAAATATGAGCACATACATGATACATAATACATTGTGTTATAAGTTGTAAATTGTTTTATATTGAGTCATTAAGTAGTTAATGATATAATTAATAACATGGAACCCACAGTAAAAATCATCAGTTTAGGTATATACCTACAAAATGTATGCAAAAGTTACACAACTATAAACATAATAATATAATAAGTCAATGTCAATACAAAAAAGACGTTAGTTCCTATATTAGTTCGTTGCTCAAGTTGAATAGAAGGGGAATGGATACACGTCATTTTTACCACAATTGTATTATTCACCTTAGTAACATTAGCTACTAGCCACTAGACCATTAGTTATTAATTTATTATTATTATCTGTGATAATTAACTGTTATCTATATAATGTACAATTAAGTATTACTGTATTAAGTTTTTTCGAATTATAATCAACGAAATATTTTAAAAATATAAAACAGTACAATAATTGTATGACACTCGCGTGGACTTTTATTTCCGTGGACTTTTTTTCCGCCTACCCAAATGACGCATGCCCGTATGGGTTATGAGTTTATGACCTATACAAAACACAAGTACGTAACGAATATTCTAATTCATAGCTATAAATTATAATACGCTTGTACCACGGAGGCACGGAAATACAGAAATACGGAATAGATCTTATATTATTTAGAACAAATCCAATTTAGATCTACGTAAACCCACAAATTAGTACTTTTTTTGAAATCTGAAAATTAATATTTTATAACCAGTCCAAGTATATTAGTCTTGATAACTCGAAACTTAAGGGGAATAAAAATGTATACGACTTGTGTATTTTTCTAATTATACACTTAACACAACTTAAAAACATTTCAAGGGGCAAGAAAAAAATTAAAGGTTTTCGAATTATCGACACAATCATATTTTGAATTTTTCTAATGATGGCCAGTACACTGAGGGCCGAATTGGTTAGGAGAGCTAGCGAGAAAATCTATATAGGTCAGTCGTGTGAGGGTAGGTGAAAATAAATTCATGTTTAAAATATAATTTGCACCGATCAGCACTAAAAACTTTAGACGTAATTTTGGGACAGTGAATAAATAGACAGCTTAGAAGTTAAAATCTCGATGGGCTGATAACACCAATCCTGCCTGGTTAGTACTCTCTACTTAATTACTTGGGTGAAACTTTATTTTAAATTTTTGATCCTTAGCTATAAAAGTTGAACATTTTATAAATATTTAACTACAAAATAATTTGTGAATTTTCAATTCGATAAATTTTGTCAACATTTGAACTTTAAATGCTTATAAAACAAAATCATGATTATGAATTTTTAATATTTTTGAACTGATATTGTATCAATACATCAGAAGCTTTATATTACATTTTAAAGCTTTTTGACCCAACAAATAAAATTGTATCAACATTTACAGAAAAAAATTAAATAAATCCAGGGCCACGGTCGTGGCTAAGTAAAAAAAAATATAGCGGCGGCACGACAGTGTATATTATCTTGAAGCAGGAGAGTTGCCCATTTAAATTTTAAGTTGTGTACATTTTGGTGTTTTTTTAACCGTACCTAACTAATTATCTACTGAATCAATACCTAATAAATCTAATAAATTGGAAAAGATGAGACAAATTGTGCAGACGATCCTTTGCAAAAATCATCGAAATCATACCGTTAGAAATTAAATTACTAAAGGAAACATGCAAACTTTTTAATGAGAAATCATAATGAAAGCTGGAATCACGGCGGCCGAATCTCGCGTTGTCGTGCGACCGGTACCCCCAATCCAGCAAAATTATTGCTATCTCACATTAGCATATTTATTATTTGTTTCATTTTATGATAGACTATCGCTTATTAAATTTAATTATATTTTATAACTTATATAATATATAAATAAGTATACATATTGTGTGCTATACATAATTGCTTTGTTCGAAATTAAAGTTGACAAACAAAGAATGAAAATAAAGAAAAGTACTTACTGAATAAAAAAATAAACATAGTGATAAAATAAATTCCCCAAAAGAACTGTAGAAAAATAAATTCTAAGTTAATTGAATTAAAGTAAACTTATTTCAAAATACAAGTTTACCAAAAAAATCAAATATTAAGTTTCGATGTAATGACTTCAGTAGTAATAAAGAGATGGTCTCATGGTGGTAAAGACGTTTCTATATACTATTTCTAATAATCCCAGAGAGGAAAAATAAGAAGAAAATTATTGATGTAAAAAATTGGTGATATCACAACAAAAACACTTCGTCCACCTAAGTGTAAAAAAAACGACTAGTGTAAAAAAAACGACTAAGTAAAAAAACAGATCTTTAAGCACTATTAAGATGTGATATCATAAATAAATTTTAAATAAATTGCATTAAAGTACACTTATTTTGTTTTAACAATTTATTTACTTGGCGAGAAATTATTTTGAGTAAATATTTATTCAAATATTTTAAATTATAATGAACTTCTAATGCCTTTTCTTTATCTTATTCACGTTATTTCATGTGTCGTGTCATATAAAGTAAATAATTTAATCACATATTTATAGTGCTTAAAGATCTGCTTTTATTTTACTTAGCTGTTCTTTACACGTAGTTCGACGAAGTGTTTTTATTGTGATTGAAAATGTCCGTAAACAGCTCAAAATAAGTCGAAATATTTTGTCAAGTATATGAATTGATAATATAAACATATGGTATACATTTCAAGCATCTACAGTTATTCGTTTTTGAATTAGAACAGAATAAGAAAATCATTACACGAGAATTCGAGCAAATATCCAATGTTGTAAAAATTGCAATATCAAACGCTATAAAAATGTACCTACTACCTTGACTTCCAGTAAACATTTTTTTTGTTGATGAAGGTAGGCATACTTATAAGTAGGGCTCGGATTTATATGTATTTATTTAACCAAAGTATGTATTTATGCAACAAAAATATGTACATAAATATGTGCTAAAAAATGTATAATATGTATTATCAAAAAACAAAATTATGTACATAAATATGTGCTAAAAAATTTATAATATGTATTATCAAAAAAAAAAAATATTATTATAAATTAAAATGAAATGTAATAAAAAAAAATATTTATCTAACTATCTAATTATTATGGTTACAATTAATAATGACATGCATTTTTAAATTTTCGAATTCGAAAGATCGCCGATTATGTCCTAAAATTGATCTATATCGACTGAAAGATCTCTCAACTTCGACTGATGTTATAGGACAATATTGCATGTTGACTATGTCTGAAGGAGAAAGTTCTACAGTATTATTTTGTACTTTTTTAAACATGGGCAAGTCTGTATTAATAAATAATAAATCGTAAATGAACAAATTATCGAAATATGTAGGAAAAATGGAATTATTGAGAAATATGTAAAAACATGTACTTATGGCAAAATATGTAAAAATATGTAAAATAAAATATAGTTCATTTTATTGGAAATCAATAGAAACGAATTTATCACTTACCTAAATTAATTTATCAAGTCACAGTAAAAATATGTATTTACATATAAATCCGAGCCCTACTTATAAGCTATAGGGAATCCTGTATTAAATTTTAAAATCTTGGAAATAAAAATAAAATTTACTATGAATTTCTACTCAAAATAATTTAGACATTTTCATGATTTTTAACGAATTTTTTCAAAGTTTTAAACTGAAACGCTCATTAAAAATTATTGCAGATTTGATCTCAATTGTAGTGATAATTTCCACTTACAACAATTTACGAGGAAACTTGTACTATATTTCAAGTTTTTTGACAGAGCGAAAAATGTTTAACCGATATTAGTTTTAAAAAATTAATACGTAATATTCAAAAATTTCATATGCTTATAAATAATTCATCAAAAGTCAAAATATTTCGAAAATGTTATGGTGTATTGCAAATAGTAACATTCAGTGAAAATGGCATGTATCTACAGTATTTATTTAGAGTTACATCAAAAACCAAAATCGATTTGGTCGAAACCAGTGTTCCGTAAAAATTCCCGTTTTTCCTTAATTCTTTGTTTGTTTTTCCTGCCGTTCCAAATCTTTGGGAATATTTTACTTTTTACGTCTCAAATACCAACTAGTTTCACTTTCCAAACAGCAAAGTTGCTGTTATGGTAAATCGAAGCACTTATGCTTGGCAGCGCCAATAGGTGATAACAAACACAAAAAAAAAATTTTTAATTTAAAAAAACACTTATTGTAAATCCATTACATTCATCGCTCCGCACAGAATCTAAATATAATAATAATAACTATTTTATATAGGAACCTACAGTTTTAAATTCTAAACGGAGCGATAAATGTATTGATTTTACAATATGTTTTTTTTGTCATCACTTTTTGGGGTAGTAAAAGTGCTTTGATTTTCTTCAACATCATTTTTTCTGGTATGAAAGTGAATCTAGTTGGTACTTTGAGGTGAAAATTAAAAAATTCTCAATAGTTATAATTTAAAACTAAGTTAAGCATAAATCCACAATAATTTTTTATGAGCGTTTGAAGTTAGAATTTGAAATTAACAGCATATGTTTATTTTATCAATTTATATAGGTACTTAATAACATTTTCAAAATATTTTGACTGGTTTTGTGCTATTTACAGACACTTAATTTTCGATTTTTTGAATTATTTTTCTATTAATGTCAATAAAAATTTGTTTATCGGGTTAAAACGCTTGAAAATTTAATTCAAAATACCTGTTATATTGATACAATATCATTGGAAAAATATTTTTAAAATAAATAATCACGATTTTGTTTTAAAACCATTTAAAGTTCACATTTTGACAACATTTATCTAATTGAAAATGTACAAATTATTTTGTAGTTAAAAATTTAGAATATGTTCAACTTTTATAGCTAAGGATCAAAAATTGAAAATAAAGTTTCAAAAAAGTAGTTATTTATGAAACCAAAAAATCTAAAAAATATTAAAACACAGTCTTTTTATGTTCAAATACCCACTGTAGTTCTAATGATTAATAGTAAAATAAATCACAATAACATCATCCAATAAGCAATAATACAGTCTAAAGGCTAACAAGACTGTCTTAGCTCAGAATTGTTATTTGTATACAATTATGATTTTATATATTGAATTCAAACATAAGACCATTCATTACAGTGACCCCTTGTAAACCGACTGTACCATAGAGTGACATCCACTAACCCACTTTTTTTAAAATTTCTTTTTAAAATTAAATTAATCTTCATTTATATCTAGTATCTAACCACACACACAAAATATAATCCATAATAAAGTGTCTATAGATAAGAGACTAGATAGTAGATACAAATGACAAATTTCAAAAAATTCAAGATATAATAAATACAATAATGTACCTAGCTCACCAGAAACTATCTGGGTAAGAATTAAAAAACTAACAATTAAATCCAAAACTGTTTTGCCTATAATTTTATTTACTTCATAGTTTATTTTTTTAACTAACTAATTTACAGACTTAGATACATTCCCTAAACTTACATAAATACAATTAATAAATAATTGTATTAATTACATTTAATAAGTGATAAGCCATACTAATTAGACTATCTCAGGTAAGTTTTAGTTAAATTCTCAAATCTGTGAATGCTACTTGATTATTTTGTACCATTAGAAAAAAAAATACTTTTGTCATGTTTTTGTGCTAGCTTTGTTTTTACTCTTTCTTTTAATAAATAATTATTAGATAATATGGTACGTCGTCAACCTGATGAAAAAATAAAAAAAAGTAATAATATTATTGACTTACACTTTATATTATACACATAATAAAATATATACTTTTATCAAAACCCATTTGAGTTATAGTATGTTTCCAGTGTCGAGACGTACTCTTTAGAAGACCTTACTCTTTAGGTAAGAGGAACGTTGAAAAAAACCACGATAACAAGTTTGCGGCGGACGATGACTCGATGTCGATAACGATAATTGCACAATGCACAGGAATAATATAAATTAAGTTAAGAACGATTAGGTCTAGGTATTTTTGTAAAAATAAAAAAAATTAAAATATGAACGAGACTGGTCGCGCGTTTCATAACGATAGCGTCGATAGCAGTATATCAAATTAGCACAACGGCGAGTCGGCAACGATAATCACTAATCACATTCCAATTCCCCCTACACACCGCGGCACCAAGACCTGTAGAACGATAATATCATATCGTCTCATATTTATTTTTAAACTGTATTTGGGTATTTACTGGAATGACTTGCTTCGCAGAACGCGGGAGGCGGGCACAGGCATCTCCGGCTCAAGCGCGCGGCCCGTAGACTCAACTCTAATTTTATTATAATTAAAAAATATGAACCATATAATATATAAATATTATGTACATCGTTAAGATATGTCATTTTTATGACACTCAAATTAGTAAATTAGGGGGCAGGGGCCACAATGCTGTAGAATAATTAAATAATAAAAATGTGGGTTAACTCTGGGAATCACTAAACATTTACATAATTATAAATGTAGTAAGCTAATTGCCAATGATCCCTTAAACATGATTCACTGATCCATGATTGGTCAATTAAATTTTGCTATTTTAGTGAAACATATTATAATGAATAAATTATGTTTAATTACTGAATGCAACTCGGCAGACGGCAATACTATATTATTATTTATAACATTATAGTGTATGGACGTATGGGTACAAACTGAGTATTGATTAAGTATACTTATATTTAAGAGAATGGACCTCTTATTATTATAAAAAATATTTATTACCTTTTATTATTTTATTTTTACCTTAATCGGAAGAGTTCCTATGGGACGAATAAACGATTAAACTAAAAATAAGTTAAGCACTTATGTCGTTATGATAAATCACGATCACTATTTAAGATATAAAATAATAAAAATTAGATAATATATTTATCGTAAATATATTAACATAAGACCAGGACGGCATTATGGTCATAATAATAGAGGGCCGTGAAAGAATAACCACTAATAAAAAAGTATCAAAATGTTTAAAATGTTTTATAGCTTCTCGGCACCAACAAGTATGTTTAATTACAAATAGTCAACACCTTGTAGTCTAATTTGTGGTAAAAAATTCAAGCTATCTAAAATACCACGAAATTCGTTAAAATTAGTCTTCTTGAAATTTTTCAGGGCTTATTTTTTCCGGATATTTATTAGGAGAATCTAATAAGTAATAATCGTACAGTGTGCAGTACTACTATAAATTAAACCACGATAAGGACAAAATAAATGACCTCTATATCGTGGATTAAACGTAAGTACGTATTTTTAAACTATGGTACAACTACTGACTACTATATGAGCATATTATGCCACATTGTGGTTATTTTAATTTTTAACTATTTTTTTTTGTACTAAACAAAACAATGAAAACCTTGAAGTTTCCGGTGAGGTAAACCCACGGTTTCAGATCTAAAGCCGTGGGTAAACCTCATGTTCAAAGTTCAAACGCATCAAAATGTGATGACTGAAAACTTGCCAACGCTGACGTAAGGGTAAAAGGTGGTTTTTTTCTTTAGGTTCGTGACAGCCTTGCGGAGATAGGTAGGTTGGCAACAACTAATTCAAAAATTCCACTATCACAAAATATGATTTTGGAAGATGTGGCCCCACCACACCACAACGTGCAGCATGGTAAACGTTAGCCTTAACTACAGTGTTGGCACATGGTATGGATAAAATAACCATTTATACCTTATTTATTCTTATATATATGCCGTTACGTCTAGACTCGACAACCAACACTTCAAAATACAATCGTCAATATTTCTATTTTCAACCACGCCGGCGATAGCTGGCAGGACGTGAGGCACTGAGACCGAGACGGCGAGACGTGACAAATTCACGGACCGACCACGGGTGCTGTTCCACAGACACGGCACGCCATTGTCGGTTTGAAAAGAGAAGACAAAAATACTCGACGGCCGACATGTCTACACTAAGAACCAGTTAATAAGCTCTCTTTTGTTCCTCGCGAGTGGCATCTATTTACTGTTCAGTATACTTAGTTATTATTTTTTTGTCATCTAATTCATAATTGTTTTCACTTCAATTATTATTCAATATTCAATAAATCTATAACAGTATTGCAGCTATGGAATCAATAATTCCTAGTGAGAAATCTGGTAAGTTCTGTTATTTTATTAATTAACTTTTTATTATTTTTCAATTGATTATAATGTGCTTGTAGATATTATTTATCATATACTGTAGGGTTATAATATTGTATTGTACTTTATAGGGCTGATTACTGAAGATGAACAGGATCTTCAAATAAGTTCAAAACGTGCAAAACGTGTCAAACATACATTTACAGAAATGCCAGAAAACGTGAAGAAACTGTCCTTAACACCTGCTGATGTCGTCCTAAATAAAATAAGTGATTTCCAAGGTAAGGTATGCTGCGAGTTTTGTCATAAAACAAACACAGAAGATGTGAATATAACTTCAGATGCTGAGTCAGAGTGCATAGTATTAGCTAATGATGTTTTGGCCAATATTTTTACTGATAATTTTAATATTATACAACACAATCTTATAAATTACAGTATTTATGATGAAAATGGACACATGTGCTCAATAGATTCAGGAATGATGGAGAGAAATGTAAATCTGTACATAACTGGCTATGTGAAACCAATTTATAATCACAGTCTAGATATAAAAGGTGGAATTGCATGCATGGCGGGACCAATATTAGAATGGTGGTTATCATCATATGATGGCGGTGCTCAGGCATTAATAGGTATAAACACTGAGTATGCTGATTATTTATTAATTGAACCACATCCTAATTATAAAAAATATATGACGTCTGTAATTGAAAAAATAAATCTGAGCAAAATAGTAATCGAAAAAATGTTAGACAATCACGAATCTGATGATTCAACTTATGAAGACATTTTAAATTATGTTGTAACATCTATAAACCCAGCAACAGGTGTTACATTTTCAGAAGAAGATCTTATTACTCATGCACAGTTTGTACTCGATCAAATAACCGACTATGACTCAACTGGCATGTATGATTTTCCGTTATCTGAAACTCAATGTGTTGATACTTTGACCCAACTTTCAGGGGCTACAAAATCTGTCAATGTACCAACCAGAAGATTAGGTAGGTTGGGGCAAGGAGCTACATGCATAAAAACTGATTTTAGCCAACGAAAATTTAGCAAAGCTACTACTACAGAGCTGGTGAAAGATGTATTTGAAAATGTGTTTGCTGCTCAGTTAGATATAGATGACAATGAAAGTGAAGAAACAATGAATAAACTTGTGAAGACTGTATTTGATAATGTTTACAATGAAGATGTTAGTAATGATGTATCTAACATAAACTGTGTTGAAAATCAAATAATGTGGAAAGATCAGAAACTGAGTGAAAAAATGTTTGTTGTTTTGAAAAATAATGTCTCAACAATACCATTAATCGGATGCATAGAATATTTTTTTAAAACAAAGTTTAAAGATATGGCCCATATTCAGCTCTTCATGCATAGTTATGAAACTGTGCTGGGTGAGACTGCTGACCCTCAGGAAATATTTGCTCTTAAAAAGTGTAAAGACATTGATATTCAAAATGTAGTTAAAATACTAGATGTTGTTCAAAAAATACCTAACAACAATTGGTTCCAACTCGGAAATTCAAAATTACAAAATCTTTTGGAACCTGTTGACCGGAAAAATAAAAAATCATTTTTTTATCAACTACAATATGATGATACATTTGGACGATTCGAGTATCTTAAGCCTGAAGAACCCAATAATGATATAAGAAATAAATATTGTAATAACTGTGAAGTTATTGAATTGGAAAACAAATCAAAAGAACCTGAATTACTTGAGTTCATTGAAGAAGAAAACAGTATTTCATATTTTTATAAATTTAAATTATTTGATGAGGAGTATAAAGTTGGTAGTTTTATTTATCTACAACCTAAAACATTCAGAACAGCTTCAAGGTCAAATATGATTGGAGAAGAGCTATTTGAGCTTAAAGAGACAAATACAAATATAAGTAATCAAGAACAAAAAAATATTGATGAGACTGTGCATACAGAGTATTACCGTAAAACATTGGAAAATTCAATGCGTGGTTCAAATGAAACTACACCGGATCCATTTGACATTGCGGAAATTAAAGCTATTTATTTTGTTGATCGCGATAGTAAAAATGTCAAGCTGATTGTACGTCGTATGTATAGAGCTGAACAAATTCTAGAAGATCATTCTAGAAATGCAGATATGAATTTATTATTTTGGTCAGAAGAAGAGTTTAGAATCACATACCAACAAATATGTGGCAAATGTTATGTTGCCTGTGGAAACAACATTCTAGATCCAATTGTATGGTCTTCTCATGGTCCTGATCGATTTTATTTCACAAACAAATATGACTCCCTTACTGATACCATTGTCCCTATGTATAAGCTCCCAAGTGAAGCTAAAGTGATAGGGAAAGAAGTATATGTTAATTATAACTATCAATATGTGGATGAAGATAAATTACAGTTTATACCATCGTATAAGAAAATCAAACCACTTAGAGGACTGGATGTATTTGCTGGTTGTGGTGGTTTGTCAAAAGGCTTAGAAGACAGTGGTCTTGTTATAAGTAATTGGGCTATCGAATATGATGAAAAAGCTGCCGAAGCATTCAAATTAAACAACCCAGGATCAAATGTGTTTGTTGAAGATTCTAATCATTTATTGAAATTAGCAATGTCTGGTGAAAAAACAAACAGTAAAAATCAAAACATACCACAAAAAGGTGAAGTTGACTTCATTTGTGGAGGACCTCCTTGTCAAGGTTTTAGTGGAATGAATAGGTTTAATTCTGGTCAATATTCATTGTTCAAGAACTCTCTGATTGTTTCATTTTTATCATATATTGATTTTTATCGTCCAAAATATTTTGTAATTGAAAATGTTAGAAATTTTGTATCATTTAAAAATAGTATGATCCTTAGATTGACCCTTAGATGTATTACACGTATGGGCTACCAGTGTACATTTGGTATTCTACAAGCCGGTAATTTTGGTGTACCGCAAACTAGAAGGAGGTTAATTATTATGGCTGCAGCTCCCGGTGAAAAATTGCCATTTTATCCAGAACCTATAAACGTTTTTAATAGAAAAAGTTCAAGTTTAAGTGTCCAGGTTGGTGATAAAAAATTCAAAACTAATTGCAAGTATAATGATTCGGCCCCTTTGAGAACACTCACAGTATATGATGCTTGGTCTGATTTACCTGAAATATCGAATGGAGCTGATCAAGAAGAAATTCTTTACTATTCTACGCCCATTACACATTTACAGAAATTACTTAGATATCCAGACAATCAATATGCAGAATCTATATTAAGTGATCATATATGCAAGGAAATGTCATCTTTGGTTCAAGCTAGAATGGCACTTATACCAGTAAGTGAAGGAAGTGACTGGAGAGATCTACCCAATATTAAAGTACAATTAGCTGAAGGAATTGAAACCAATCAACTTTTGTATACTCACCATGATATCAAAAATGGTTATGGTCCAAACGGTGCATTACGTGGAGTTTGCTCGTGAGCCAATGGTGATAAATGTGATCCCCAAGATCGTCAAAACAATACAATTATACCTTGGTGTTTACCACATACTGGTAATAGACATAATAACTGGGCAGGCTTATATGGTCGCTTAGCGTGGTCAGGGTTTTGTTCAACCACCATTACAAATCCTGAGCCAATGGGAAAACAAGGCAGAGTACTTCACCCTGAGCAACACCGTGTGGTTAGTGTAAGAGAGTGCGCCCGTTCACAAGGATTTAAAGATTCATTCGTATTTTGCGGATCAATCTTCGACAAGCACAGGCAGATTGGTAATGCAGTTCCTCCGCCAATGGGTACAGCCATTGGTCATGCAATAATTAAAGCTATTTACCAAAACCATAACCTGTGATTATTTAAGTTGTAGATCTTAAGTCCACAATATAATTTTCAATTATTTAACTAAATTTAAGTCCAATAAAGGTCCAAAGAGTAATTTATATGTTAAGGTAAATTTTTTTAAAATTTTTTAAAGTATAGTTGTTAAATATTTAATTATATTGTTTGTTAAAAATACCTGCATATTTTTTTTTACTTATTGACTATCATACAATTAGTCAAGTTACGGTTTGTTTTATATCTATTAAAATTTTCACCCATATTATACCATAATTAACGTTAATATGTTCTACATAAATATGTTTACTAACAAAACTGTTGTATTTTAATATGTTGTTTGATTTATTTAATTATTTTTGAATTATGATGATAAAGAAATACATTTTGTGTTAAATTGAAAGAACTTGATTTAACAAATATATGACTGTAATGTTTGTATTATTCATTATTATGCTTAGTTGATTTATAATTTATGAGTTACTTTCTCAATCTATTTATCATGATTATTTTAAAGGTACAAAATACTAATAATTTAAAACTTAAGTATAAAGTAATGAATGCAGTTAAGTACTTTTGGGATAATTTTTTATTTTTAGAAATCCATGCCCACAATTAAAAAGTTAAGTACATTTTAAGGTTTTAATATTGATGAAAATATGTAATTCAAACAAGATTGAGTGTCAAGAATCATGAATGAGAGATTTCCAACTATAGATAATTTATGTATGAGTGATGAGTTGGTAAACTTTTTTATAGATTATACATATTGTTATATTTATAAATAAGAATGTACACAATCAAAAATATTATTGAACTGTTGTAGTTTTTAACAGTTTTTGAGAAACAAACAAAATGCAATGTTTTTTGGTGCATTTTCAATTTTGCAAGAAACTGGAAATTTGAACCATAGGTTACTTATAAATTATAATGGTCTCGTGTAAAGTAAGAATTTAGGAATTGAAATTCAGCCTGTCATAAGAAAAATTAATGATCCAAGGTTTTTTCCAAAAGACAAATTTTATTTTTTTTTTCGATAATTCAGTTATTCAAAATCTGGTTTTTGGAATTTTATCCATAGGTTAAAGAGTAAAGACCATACTTCCAAAAACTACTTAAGAAGTTTCTTGTGAAGATCTAAACTTCTATTTTACAATTGTAAATTCATCTTTTCTACTGTAAATGAAAAGGTGAACAAAATATTTACTGATTATTGTATGTTTATTGTTTAATAATAAAATAAATATTCATCTATCTCTTATATTACATTACCTAATTAGGATGTTTAAATGATATCATGCATTATTTTATTCGTACAGATGGCGCTGACGTTTACAATTTTCGTTTCGTATTTAATTTTTAAGTTCTTGATTAACTGACCCGCCACCTCAATTTATGAGTTTATGACGTTTTCATCTATTTTGTGACCACAGTATAAATTATTTAGCTTATTGTAATGGACACTTGTTAGTTATCTATAAGGTATAAAGTTATTTATTACGTAAATCTTCAGTTAAAATTTAAATGTATATACAAATATAAAATGTGGAAATGTAAAATAGAATCCTAAGTATTAGAAGTTTAAATTCCAATAAAATCAATATTTTAAATTTTAAACAACAATTTGTTGGACCTATTTTATGTTTGTTAATATTTGCAATAACAACTATATTATATAACATCTACTATATTGCGCTACTTATTAACCTTTGAGAATCTGCATTAATAAACATTATTTATTTATTTGGGAGGATTGGACATAAATCCAATAATCACTAATGTCACCTCTAGATGAGTGGGATAAATGGGAGTTTGTAATTTGGATAAACTATCTCTCTAGACTAGTAATATTATGCTACAGTTGACTCATGGTAAATTATATAAAAATATTAAATATTGATTACTTTAACAGTTAACAAGCTTACAGTATATTCAAAATGTAAAATCAATCTAATTATTTGTATTTTTGTTTAATTACTGTAGCTCCAGTCAACCTCAATTCGAGAGTGTTTACATTTTTTGTTCAATTAAATTTGAATCATAATATTAAATGTGATATCTCGGCGTCGTTGATAGGCTAGTTGAGGTACATCACTGCTGTCTGCCGTCTGACACCGTGTGCTACTCGAATTCAGCAAGTGCAGTGAAATACAAAACAGCTTGTACTTATTTTGCCGCATCGGACGCACCGCATGGTCAGAATAGAATTCACACTCACTCATCGCATTCATGTAGGACACGGCCTGAGTGTCTACTCTACATCAGGCATGTCAAACTTTAAATATTAACTGGGGTCAATTTGAAAGTATTAATTCAATATTTTATTTTTTATTTCAATATTTTATTGAATAGATTACTATATGCGGGCCGTACATAAAAATTATCGGAAAAAAGTATTTTGTATACATTTTAAATTTAATTCACTACTTGCAATCCTGTACAATACTTATTCAATATTACAGTTTAAGACAGGAAATCATCATAATGTCATACTGTATATACCTCTCTGGCTTTCTCACGCATAATTGTGCCATGAAATGAAAATTGTATGATTTGTTTCATTAATTTATTTTTACAATTAATTGATCATTAATATTATTGGTAGCTACAGGCCATAAAAAAATGAAACCGAGTGTTTGGCATGTCTGCTGCATATATACGATGCTCGTAAAGCTTATACTTCAGAATACAAACGACGCTTAATGCTTGTGCCTTGTTCCTTCATACGCTTTAATGCTCGTGGTGCCTGTTTTTGTTTTCATATGCAACAAATATTTATGTTCTACGTTGATGAACCAATAATATTGTGCTAAATAATAGCCGTATTGGTGATTCAAATTAAAAATATTATACGTATATATGCTTAAATATAATACATACCTATAGAATGTATGGTATATTTAATATATTCAGTACCTATGCGGCTATACCTAACTTTTGTGATATTACATAAATAAAATAAAAATATACCATGAACACGTATGAAAAATATAATTTAAATAAATTTACAAATGACAATTGTGCATTTGAAAGGGTCTAACAAGTTTTGGTACCATACTACCATCAATGTGTTACCCCATAGGTAGGTACCAAACACTAAACAGTATATTTTGCAGTGCAACAAACCGATTGCTTAGGCCGATAAATAGCTAAAAAATAATGAACATTTTGATTCGTCAATATGTATGTAACTAAAATTCATATTTTTGCGGTTGTGTGTATATACTATAATATGTCGGTTATAGGTAGATAATTGTTGAGATTTATAAGTTTATAACTTAAAATGACTAAAAAGTAATGACTAAAATAGTAAAATTACTAATGGTATTTTAAATATAAGTCCCGATAGGTAATCTTATAGAATTGTTATTCTAATTTCTGAAAATCAACTAAATATTCACATTTTAAATGCAAGAATATTCGAGAAACATCAATATTTAACCATTCACTCAGTAATCAATTTAATACAAGTAAGTTTTTAATTTTGAATCATTTTGATATGGGTGTGTACGAATGTATGAAAATTCAAGTTTGATGGAATTATATTGGACAAAAATACATATTTTATTTATACCTAAAAATAAAGCTAAAAGGTAAACGAAATTGGTATGCTAAGCTAACCTTAAAATACAAGGAACGCAATATTCACACACCTAATACACTGATCCTAAAATACAAATTTTGTAAATCTATAAATGATTAAACATTTAAACCTCAAGCAGACTCGACAGTCAACACAATTTTATGTTTAAAATACACGTTTATTCAATTTATGATTTTTAAAATTTTGAAGTATGCACCTATTCTTATTCTAGAAAATATTATTAAAAATATGTTGTTATAGGTATTTATGAATCACGTCGTTATTTCATCAAGGTTTTATTTGAATCTTACAAATCGGTATACACTATACGACTTAATTACTCATATCTGCAACAAAATGTAATATAACTTTCGTATGCAACATTTAATTAGTGGTTATTATAGGTTATTTTATTAAAAATTGCTTAGTTAAATTTCACTTTACTTAGCCACGTAGGTCGTAAGTAGAACTAAAATAATAAACAATAACAAATATAATAAAAATAGATTACGAAGCGCTTTCGATTGGACAATCGACGAATGACAAATTGGGCGATTTCGAGCTAATAGGAGAATTTGATCGATAACCGATTGGGCACGGCAGACGCAGAGAAAAAGGACGGTGACGACAATCATGTTTTTCTCAGACAGACTAACCGATGAAGCTGAAATTTTGGCTACCAGTTCAGCACTCACTAATATACTATACTGCTGCATGCCTACAATATAATATTTTTTATTGGTCAGCCTTCAAGGATCCATTTAAAATCGGATGGCATGTAAAACGGTCGAGAGTAAGTGAGTAACATAATCACGTAAACCATATGGACGGTGAATTATGTGACTGCTATCCACGCATTGTATATACTGTAGCGACGTATAGGGTATATAATAATCCAGGTAACCGGGAAAATGTCAGACATCAACCTGCAGAGAAGGAGAACGTCGTCATTTTTCTCCTCATCCGTCGACCGTCATACAATTTGATTTTCGTAATTTTTATGGCGAGGTGTGTCTCACCATTCTCACCAGAGTTTTGTTATACAGGGTGATTCAATAATGCAACAATGCAACTATTCAAAATATGATTTTTGGAATATTTATTTAATACCTATACTTTAATAGTCTTTAAACATTTTCAACATTCTTGAGATTATTTGTACTACCTCTACTAAGGAGTATCTCCTGGGATAATTTTTCTGAACATATTTATGTTATAAAAATTCAAAAAAATTTGAAAGAGTACCTAGGATTTGAATGATTTAATTGATTATATTAAAGATAATAGGTCCTAATGGATTGGGGGCTATGGTGAGTTGAATATTTTAGTCATTAATTAGCCCAAGTATCAACTATCAACATATTTCATAATTTGTAAAAGGGGGTTCTCGTTTGAAAAACAGAATTTTGTATTACCACACGACACTCCTCAAGTAGTACAAAGTATTTCAAGAGTTCGAAAGTATAGAGCTTAACTCCTTAAGTACCTATACATTTAAAAATTTCAATAATCAAAATTTTAATGAAATAATTGTTATATTATTAAATGAAAATATGAAGTTAGTGTAGAATCACTTTGTATAAGTAGCACCTACAATTTCAAATTATACAGGATGATTTTTTAAGTATGCACACCACCATTTATTTCTTTAATAGTACATATTTTATTCAAATTCTGATTTTTAGAATTTTTAAGTAGACCTAAAGACCATATTTCCAAATTTCTGATATTTCTTGTGCTACTTAAGCCTTAAGGAGTATCATGTGAAAGTCCAAATTTCTATTTTATAAATTAAAATCTAACTTTTTTACCAAAAATTATTTAGTGGATGATTTTTTTGAAAGTGTTGATGTATCTAAATCAAAATTCCAATGGGTAGTTTCTGAGTTATTAAAATGTTTATATTAAGGATAATAATCCTTAAAAATGGTTTTATAAAAATAAAAACTATATGTACATAATGTTGGATGTATAGTATTTATTATACTTGGATCATTTTTACAAATTATGTATATTGATTAATCAATAGCAATTACCAACATTTTCAAATCATCTAAGTCCCCTACCTACTTAACCCATTACCATAAACATATTATCCTTAAAACACAAAGTTACATAACTCAAATACTACTAGCTTGAATTTAAATGCATCAAAATTCTTAAAAATAAATACCCATTTAATAATGAAAAATAAAAAAGGGAATTTGTATTGTCACAGGATCATCTTTAAGTGGTACAAAAAATTTCAATGATTCAAAAAATGGTATTCAATTAATGTACCTATTTAAAAATTTCAAAAATCTAAATTTTAAGACATGCATAATTTAAGCATAAAAATAGGATGGGCATACTTAAAAAATCACTCTGTATATAGTTACAACAAATACGTGGAACGGCATGCAATACGTGATTTAGTAGTTGGTACTGAACAATGAACATCGATTTCATTATATTTTAAAGATGCTGCAACGTCGCCAAAATCTTGTTGTCCCTTCAAAGTACCACGGTATTCATGGTACCGGTTGCCGTATTCTGCGCAGTGCTGAGCACTTATTATTGTTGTTGTTATTTGGAGTAGCCGCATAAGCAACAGCGCGTAGTTTAGATTAAATTTTCCGATTTGTGGAACCCGCCAGCCTTGCGCTTCACAGTGGTCTTAAATATTTCTTACAATTATTATTATATTACCTTATTATAAAGGTTTTAATGATGACAACTCATTATTCACCAACCTATGTATTACAGTTTATGTAATAATATGGACAAACATACATAATATGGACATAAAACTTTTGTCAACTCATATTTGGGAGGCTATAATATTCAACCGAGTGCCTCGACTAACACTAAGCCATACCAAATTTGAACCTATAATATTTATAAAGGCCCTCTAAAATATTTTTTCTTCAGAAACCCTCAACATTACGATCGTGGCATTGAATTTGAGCATTAATTATCAATTATTATGACGTATGGTAATACACTAAGACGAATAGTTTTTATGTATGCATGTATTATGTTACTCGCATTGCTATATTACCAAAGCAGTTTAAATAATACAGATGATCGGTAAATCGATCGAAACTGAGTATACTAACAACTAGTAATAACCTACTAAAGTAAGGTTAAGTGTTACTTTAATGTGATCGAAATTAAAACCATTTATAATCGAAGTCTTCATAAATTAATAATATTTTAATTTGCTGGCACATAAATAGGTAGTAATAGATGTAGGTACACAATGTAACAATATACAACTAACATGATAAAGTTATCGTCGTATATCTACATTCATATAGTGATTGAGAGGTTGGCAAAGTGGGTGATCGCCAACAGTGAAAAAGACTCGTACAATAGGTAGTTATAAATTTGTTTCGGAAAAATTGTTAAGTACTTATTTATTTTTTGAATCAAGTACTTCAATAAAATAGTGATACGAATGAATGTGTTATGTGTTTATGAACTACTGTACAAATAGTTTGGACAATTATATATATTAATAATAATAATATAATAATATTTACTTTTCAGCTAAAATATGGATAGGCCAAAATATTTGTGGGATGAAATACTGTCGTCCAAGATATTTATCTGAAATATTTTCTGGTAAAATATTTTTAAGTCTAAATATTTGTCAGCTAAAATACTGTCAGCGACATTATTTTCGGACTTTATATAGCCCCTCGTTGTATGATGGTTATATATTAAATGGTTGGATTAAAATTACGAACTTGAAACTTGCTTAAAAATATTATTATTATTTATTTATATTGTTATAATATAAATGTTGACTCTTCCAGTCTATTATATACAACTCGGATATTCGTTTGAAAAAATAATATAATTGGTCGTTTTGTTTTTGGCCGCGTCGTTATTCGTTTTTATTTTTATTTTATTTTTACCCCATGCTTAAATATCAACTGTTCATTAGAACAATGAGTACTGACAGTCGAGTGCACTTCTGCTTTTTTTTTTTTAAAAGATTTTTTTATTTTTTTGCCCGACAAGTCTAATTGCTGGAAAATAGCCGAACAAACAGACACGCTATAATATATATATATATTGTATACCTAACATACGTATACACGGGCATAAGGACTCTGGCGACAGGATAAGGGTCGTGGACGGGAATGGGGAGGGGAGAGGGTAACAGTTTGTGCCGTCGTCATGGATACCGGGATATACCTCCCTATTCGGGTAATGTTGACATTTGCACCCGGATTTAACAAAAACTGCTGACGCGCGGTAATTGATTTCGGAAATGATATATTTTTAGAAACTATATACATATATAACTGTATTGCACAAGCCATTATATGATGCACTTTTGCGTATTATATTATATGTACCTATTATTATACGGCTGTATACTATATTATGTCTATATAGATAGGTTAGTGCGTATTACAATAGTCCACGCAGCACAGATAAATTATTTATTATTTTCAAGTAAAATATTATAATAAAATATGATATGCCAATACAGTAATGTACCTATGAAAAAAGCATTTTAGATGTAAAATTATAAAAATTGTATGATATTATTAACAGTAATAAGAAAAATAGTATTTTAAATGCAAACAAAAGCTATTTCCAACATATTTGATCAAATCGAATTACAAAAATAAAAGGTTTATTATTGATATGTATTATAGAACCAAATCAATCAAATGTTCAAACCTATATTACCTTTACTATTGTCTATTATCTGAATATTATTATAATATTATACCCAGTGATGTTCCAAACAAATTTGTTGAAGGTATACTCAGTTACTCAGCACAATCTTAATTATTTCCATGATTAAGTTAACGGCACTAAAAAAAGGTCGTCCATATAAGCCATTACTAATATTAAGTTTCAGACTCTGACCTTGATAGTTGGTATGAAAAGCAGTAGTGTTAATGATAATAAACAAATTTTCAATTACATTAAATTTATTATTTATTAATTTATTATTAATTGGTTTTCAATAAATATTTTTTTCTCGCGAATATTGAGATTTGAGAGTATATACATGCAATATTGAATAAGCCAATGATTTTTTTAATTACTATTGAAAGTTCACAGCAAATACACTATATAAACGCCACTCCATAATATACATACATAGCCATATAGGTACTTGTAACAATAATTTATTGTGCGTGTTAAAAAAAATTACAATTTTGTATTTTTTGAAGATTTTAGCTTAAAATATGTTTGAACATAAAAAAACTACATTTTAATATCGAAATTTTGAGGGTGAAAATTCAAAATTTCAAATCAACTCTATAACAGCTATTGGTTCATTTTTTAGTAAGTATATAGGTATAAAAAAGTTAAGCTTTTGTATCTAATATCTATTGTATCATAGTATACACATATATATATTTATATAATGATTATGGGTAATAATAATACTATAATAATATATAAATTAATATATTATATACATAGAATATAGATATAATGTGGATAGGTACATAGACAAAGTGTAATCTTATAATACACTATAAGGCATATCAAATTCAACCTGCGTTAAATACTTAAATTTGCACATATTTAGGTTAGGAATACACGATACAAGCCTAAACTAACCTTCATATAGTTCAGGGATGGGCAACTGACTGCCTATAATCTATTAAACACCAATTGAAATGTATATTTTGTATGACCCTTCTTTTTTGTTCCCTATACTCTGGCCCGCTAGATTCTAACTTTCTAAAAATTGGCCTTCTAGTAACTTTGAGTTGCCCATCCCTGATATAGTTTATAGTGTTCATACATATGTGTATAATAATCTGCGTGTAGCCACGTGGGTTTTTAATTACAATATATACCTGTAAATCATGCTGGGCGAAAATCAATAATAACGATAACTAAAGCTTATACATAAGTATAAAAATATCCATAGTTAAAAATGCATACATTTCGTTAAATATGTATTAATTTAATTGTCCGATACTTAAGGTTTTAGGTTATGTTATACCTTATACGCTGATGGAAAAATAAATATAATTTTACTATAAACACAAGTTGGGACAGTTTACTCTGCGATAGTGCTAAATTCCCGGTTTCTAAACGTATTTGAATACTACGTAATAAAATATAATTCCTTGTAGAAATTAAAATTAATTTGGTAACCTTTATATTTTGGTACCAATGTTTTTAATATTGGCTAGTATATACTGAATAATTTTATATTGAATGTTCGAATATTGATATTTTTCATACATTTTCTTTGAATGGAAGTACCGTTGCAAAACATTAGCACAAAAAATTGTATAAAAATAAAGTATACGGAGTATTGACTATTAATAAATAACTCAATATCAACAATTGTAATTAACATATGTACTGGTAAGGTGGTAACTAACGGGCTGACACATTACTGGGATTAATAAGGTGCTTTAAAATCTAAACTTAAGTTTAAAAACCTAAAAATTAGTTGGTGCAATTATTAATCATGCACAAAACGACAGACAATGATTAAAAATTGAATCATATTATTTGTGACTTTACCTACAATATATTTTTAATTCGTATTATATTATATTGATTTATATATCATATTATATTCGTATGCACACATTTAACGATTGCATATTTGATGGGATTTTCAATTATAGATATTATTATTATTAGAGTGCTTAAAAACTTTAACCGTCGGTATGTAATCATCAGAGTTTTTGCTCGTAGAATATACTATGTATCAATATTCAATATATTATAATATACGACTGTGTGTGACATCGACATTTGAGGGCGTCGCGAAAAGCGGTGGCGACGCGGTGTCTGACAGGAGGGAGCGAGACGAGCGGGCGCCCGCGCGCAGCAGCAGCAGCAGCCGCCGCAGCATCCGCCGGCAACCGTCAACTAACGGTGCCGACTACTATTACCACCGGGCGATTGCGATTGGCCACCGCGGTCGCCGCCCCGCCCGGCCACCGGCCACCAACTACAGCGTCATCCGCGGGCTGTGCACCACCGCCGGACGGTCTCCGCCACCGTCGTCAGTGCAGACGACACCACCGGGATCCGGAGGTTTTTTTTTACGATCTCGCGGGACCCCGACACCAACGACGACGGATCGCGCGCGCTGCCAAAACATACGTACTCATACGGCCGCCCGCGTTACCGCCGAATGTTTAAAGCGTGCACGTCAGTAGCTGTTGCCGTGTGTACTTATATGTGCGTTTACATGTGTGCGTGTTTGTACGTAGGTTCATGAGTCAACGACACCCGTACAGCTTCACCGTCGCCGTGGCGAACACCCGCCGCAACGGTATAATTTCATAACACCATACAATATTGTATACGATATAAAAGGCGACAGTGTGCGGGATAATAATACGATATTGTATGAATACTTTCCGGCTTAAACTTTCACTGGGCGGTCTAAAAACTAACGAGTTCTGCGAGCATCTAGCGCCGTTGTTTCGAGTCTACACGCCCGCGAACAGATCGTACACGGCGCAATAACGCCTATATATTTATAGCATCGTCCATACCCACTTTTCAAGTCGCTTCTTCGTCCGTTGCCGCGCAGAGCTTTTTAGGTGAGTACCGTGGACAAATGCCTACTCGAATTTTATAATTGTATATAATATTAACTAACTACGTTTGAATAAGTATGTATGATTAACGGTGTTTTTGTTCATATAATTATGGTAAATACCGTTATAATGTTATAAATGTCTCTATAAAAACCTCTATTTTGACAAACTAGTGACCATGTACGAGTGTGGGCTTTGGAAGACAACAATTTTTGTGGTGTAGTACACTATAGTATAATGTAATATGCCTCTAAGACAAAACACGATATCATATATTTATCATACCTTATCTCAAATGTTTTCGGATCTATTATAAAAAGATACCATCCTCAAAGTTTATACTCAAAACTCAAGTATCCCATTTATGTTATATCTATGTTCATCACTGTTTAATTACACCCACAATATATAATAGGTTTAGGTAGTTTTTACTGGTACTTTTACTTTATGTCTATACGTATATTATTTATATAGGTATTATGTATTAAATAGTGAGTCTTATCGCAAATACGTTAAATGTATTAGGTATTGTTTTGTTTTTGGTTGTCTCGGCAAAAGTTCAAACTTATTTTATGGCTCTCTATGTTATTTATTTGTATTTATATGATTTATGTATATCTTTGAGTACTTCGTATTGATATGTGTTCGTCTGTGTGGATAAAAAATTTAAATAGGTACCTACTAGGGACCGGAGCACTTATTGATTTCTAGAGAAATCTCAATTCTACGGACAAACGATACATTACAATATTGTATTTATATAGATTTATTTTTCAGGGCTAAATTTTTAAAGATTTATAGAGAATTAAAAAATTTAAGTGTTCGTAAGAAGTCAAAAATCTGTCCACTTTTCGAAGAAAAAATAATTTATTTCAAAACAAAAATAAATATAATAACTAATTTTGAATATTTAGGAATAGCGTGATGGATGTCAAGTAAATTATTTTTTATAATGATATTATTTGTTCATTATTATTTTATTAAAGAAAAGTTTTATTTCTACAATTTTATTCAAAAATTTTTATATGTTTGCCAGTTCATGATTTCACATGACTGAGCAATTTGAAATATATAAAAGTAAAAATATTTTTTTTTCGTGTTTCATAATATGAAACGTATAACTAATTTTTGTAGGTTTTTTATACGTTTGGTTTTCTGATTGAATCATTTTTCAGTTGTTCTTTATATTTATTGCGCTCGTGTTTTTTATTATTAATTTTGCCATTCATTTTTAATCAGTTGTTGATAATTTTTAATGCCGTATGTTTCAATTCTTAATATAGTCAATGCTCAACATTTCAATCCAAAGGATATTTCAAAAAATGTTCAATAAAATGTAAAATACATTATGAAATTTTGAAAAAGATTGTAAACTTTAAAGTCATAAATTATTAATATCTTTCTGTATTTGGGTATCACTTATCAGTATAGGTTTTAAATAGTTAGTACTTATATGATTCATAGAAATATCTATAACTCCCAATCTAGTATGTTTTATATTAGGAATATGTAGAGGTGAGAACATGGTGATAAAATAATATTGTTTTGAAAAAGTCTTTTCAGTTAAATTTTGGTGTCAACTTTTTAATAACAATCATTTTAACGCTATGATAATATACTCTTCAGCAGCAGAGTATTGTATTTAAAAATGTGTAGGTATAGTTGTATGACAATTATTATGATATTATGTTATATATAAATATGTAGCCACCCTTTGTATCCATTTTTTTCTTTACTCGTCAATTACTATACAGTGATAGGTATTGGATCCCAACGACACATCCACCTCAAGGGGATTCTCATTAGCAAACTTTAAAGTTGACGAGAGCTTTTATAGCCAACGTCATTTGCGTGGTCCACCCCTAAGGGTTCTTGTTCACAGTACGCATTTACACTCAACCCTCCAACAACGCTACACATTTTATATAAAAAGGTGTGGATGTATATTATAAAATGATTTGCTTTGTAGAAGAAAATAGTTTTATTTTTTATCGTTTTTACAATGATTTATTTTCTGTTAACACTGTGTTGGGTAAAATGAGCGCTTTGAAAGTTACAATTTTTCTATATGATTTAGAAATTGGACATTGCCGATTGTAGGTACTTATTATTACTTACGAGAGAGATAATTTTTGAGAAAAAATACATTATATTATATTAATATTATCCTTTCATATTTACCCAAAACTGCTTTGAATAAAATTTACTTTTGAAATGTTATTGTCATTTAGAAATATATAAATACTTAAACATTTAAATTTTTCATCATTTTCTGAATCTATAACAAATATAATATGTTTACATTTTTATTAAAAATAAATTTTTTCAACTCATTTAATTTTAAGTCCTGAATAATGGGTTTTTTTTTTACTGTAGGTATCGTACTATAAAAATATAAATTTTATAATTTATTAGTATTGTAGACTAATAAATGAAATTTTGATAATACAATTTTAGAATCACAGCAGAGGAATGAATAAACAATGATGAGTTTTTTTTTGTGTTAATCTATCTAAGTAAGATAAATTATCTATTATCTACACATCTAATAGGAAAAAATTCTTCGATTTTCTAGTTTGATGGTGGGTTCTGATGGAAAATTGGATCAAACTGGTACTTTTGGGAAGTCAAGATTGATATTTTATAGAAGGTACTTTTCAAAATAACCTGGAAAAACAATATAAATTAAAGGGAACATGTAATACTTATATTTTTATTCAGAATCAATTTTCTTATTTTGTTGCAATTCAATAACGAATAACAGTAGATATTTGTAACTTTCGCCAAATATTTACATTAGTATTCTCTGTGTATAGGGAGATACATGGTTTAATTTTAAAAATATTTTGAACCTTTTTGTGCTATTTAGAAATATTTGAAATGTTACACATTTTACGTATTATTACCTATGTATTACCTACAGAGTGATTATCTTAATAGACAATAGTGTTAATTTTTTCACATTTCTTTTTAAAATATGTATGATACCTAAAATAAAATTCTAACATTTTATTGCTTCGTAGTTATAAAAATATTCTGCTTAGAATTAAATATGAAATTAAATTATCAAATCAAGCTTTGTTAGTAACAGGTAGTTTCACAAATGAAGGAGAGAATAAAAATAATAAGCATTAGGTATATAAGACATTAGAATTTTATGTTTCTTTAATTTTAAAAAGAGAAAATTTCGAAAACAGTTGGTACGTTTTAAAGTAATTATCTTTGTATCACACAGATGTTGTATACATAATATGATAAACCGCAAAGTACGCGTGCGATTATACGAAATTACAAATACGAATGTAATATTAGTGAACTAGTTTGTGCGAATCGGATAAGCCTCCAAAACACAAATCACTGCAGACAGCTGACAATATCGTCATCGAAATAAAGGTATTTGTAGCGGCGGCTTCTCTGATTTCAAATATTATGTTTGTAGTAAACATGGGAGCATTCACAAATCCGCATAATGATTAATTACCGTTCTAGGTGATGAACACCCATGAGTATAATTTATAATATACATAACACTTATTACATATATTATACCCTAAATATTTCGGTTTTAGGTCCCACACACTCACTTACGTCACACGTGTATAATATACTATATATATATATAACATGTATTTCTTCCGACAAGATTTATAAGACTTGACGATTCGGTTCGTTTGAAATCGTTTAACGCACTGGTGTGGTCGTGTTCGGAATCCGTCCTTTTTCTCTCCCTTTTCCTTTTTTTTTTTTTTTGTTTTATCGGTATTAGTAAAACGGTAACGCGACACCGACAGCAGCTGCTCGGCGGAGGCGGACTATATAATACATTAATACGACAGAGCGTGTCGTGTAAATTAAATTGAATATTCCAGTCGGTGCAACGCGTATATAATGTAAATTATTATACGTTTGGTGCTAAATACCTATATATTTTAATAAATACTCATAATTATGTTTTATGTATGACATTATTCTAATTTCTATAATACCTATTTAATATTAGAATACGGTGTTTTTGACTTTTTGAGGCGTGTTTTGGAATTTGGATCTACTAATAATTGACAATTTGACATGCACGTGTCATGAGTGGCTCGTGGCAATGATTTATGTTGTAAATAGTCGTTATGATGATGAGTTATAATAGTGCCGATAAAAACACTAATGTTACAAACACTTCTCATTGTTTAGGCGGTCCTATATCAACCAATAAACGAATTAGAATTATATTTCTCATAACTACATTTTTATATGATGATTATTATGTTATAAAATATGTATACCTATATTATTATTATTTCAATAATACAAAGAAAATATAATATATACAATGACACAATAATTCTCAATATGGATGTGTCCATATTGCGTACGTATAGTATTGTTTCTTTTAAGTATTTAATAAAGAATAATTTATATTTTATACGTATTATTATTGTACAAACATACACCATAATATAAGTGCACGGTTTAAACTATAGCTTTATATATTTAGTTATCATTGTGTCTGAGATATTATTATAATTAATAATGGTCCATAACCTGGATTTTTATCAGTGAGTAGTCTGAAATACTCTATTCACATATCATTTGGAAGGTATTCTTAAAATATTATGTCTCTAATATGATATGAATAATATTTTCACCAATAGATAAGTTTATTATTTCTATAAGCCGGTGGGATTCTATAAAGGTTTGTGAATTACTGCTAAATTTGCAGTAGTTTACTTATTCTTTAATGTGTAATATTATTCAAAAAAGCTTTAATTTGAATTTACCCCACAGTAAATAATACATTATAAACAGATGCTATGGCTGCAGTTATGTGCTATATAGTGTTATAGTGTTATATTATCAATGTGTATATCGAATGGAATGACGAGGTGGTCCAATTTTCTGCACACATAACTGCATTATAACAGTAGGTACATACACTTCCTATAATAATAGCGATAATAATAGTGCTACAACGAGATGAAGATATCATTTTGATTTTCGGCATAAACATAAATGCACGCTCACCTCTTGCATACATCATATCCTTCACCACATATTATACTAAATAAATGTATACAAGTATACGACATAATGTGACATTATAATATAATATAAACGTGTGATATCGGCGCGTGTATTATGATTTAATATCAATGTATATACTATACTAATATTATATGCACCTATATATATTTTATAAATAAACGAATAACAATAACGACAATGCCGCGGACAACAATATATAATAATAATAATAATAATCATAACGACAATTTTCTACATGCAATATTTGTACGTGTTTATCTTGCACGAGATCGAGGAGCACATAATATTACATCTGACAGGTTGGAGAGGGTCTCCTCTTCTTTCTTTCTCACGTATTTTTTTTTCGCGAACGCCACTGTCTATATAACATTATAATATATATACTTTATCGCGGTACCCCACACATATAATATGTACCTATTATATACATGTATAATCCATACGCACGACAACCGCTCATCGCGCTGCATCACAAGAAGTAACAATACCATACGGGCGGATGCGGTGGATGGATATCCGACTTCATTTGAGTTTCCTATACATATTATGTATGTATTTATATATATATATATATACATGTATATATATATAGGTACTATTGTGATCGAACATTATGCGTGCGCACACACACTACACACATATATATTATTATTATTTTACTATATGTCTATACTCATACCTACAGTAGACATACGCGCATATAAGTATATAAAATAATAATATGTAATATATGCTTAATGTGTGTATATGTATTATGGCATTGTATATATATATTATATTGGTAGGTAGGACGTAGGTATAATATATACTCGTATATAGCTTTGTAAAGGAGAGACGACTATAATAATTTAATACAAAGCTGTCACGTATATATAGCCAAGCACATTTTTAAACAGTCAACATATATTATGGTAATAAATACTAATAACTATTATAATGTGACGAATGCATTTGTTTTTACGACTCACCATTGATGCGCGTATATATATGTATATATTTTTTCGTCTTATACATGCCGTTTTCTAAATGTCCATAATTTATGTGGTCATTAAATTACTAATATAAGTTATATGTTGTATACATCTAAATTTTAAAATTTGTGTAAGTTTTCAGTAGAAAATTGAAAGAAAAAAATTATAATTTAGAAAATGTGTGTCTTATAGTGTTATATACATGTATGGTACAAGTGCTATAAGGTATTATAAGTGAAGGTAAATCAATAAATAATAAAAAATAGCTTGAAATTATTATTTTGTAGTTTTGCCGTATTTGTTTCTGTTGCAAACCAGAACAAACATACGAGAAAATAATAATAATGGGCGTTCATTAGAAATATTCCAGTGTTTTAAATTTGTAATATTCAAATTGAAAAAATATGCAAGACTATGTTTGTATATGATCTTAACGTTAACTCTCAAATATCCGTAAAATCGACCTAGACTTAAGCTTTCTAAATGTATTCTGAAGGTATTTAATTTTCTTTCAAAGCATATTATCGCTATACCTACTTAATGTATAACATACTCAAGTACCTACTCAACAAAAATAAATGAATACAATAGTTGAACATGGATATTTAGTTTATTGAAACAATATATGTTTTAGTTCTTTGAAAATGGTCATGAACCTAAGAACATTCGGAAAATTTACCATATTATTAACATGGATAGTATACATACATTTTTTTAAATATATTAACAATTATTTTAATTTATATGGTAGATATTTGTTATAAAATACGAATATAATTTAAATAGGTTCGATACCTAACCTTACCTCTAAATCGAAGGTTCTTCAAAGTTGGGCATCATAAACATTTACACATTATGTTTAACCATTAACCATAGGTATAGACTATAGGTACCTATAGTAATAATAATATATAATTCAAAATACAAATGAGTTACATCGTTGATAAAATATTTACATTATGATGAATGGTAAATGGTGGAACACGATTAGTAAAATAGTAACCCCCCACGAAATTGGAATAATACGGTAAAGTTTTGTTAATAACAATATAATCGTAATCATTAAAAGACTTTTATAGTTTCATCTTTAGGCTTGAGCATTTAATTTTAAATAATGGTAAACTCGTGATCTAATCTTTTTAAATATCGTTCCCACAGAGTTGTGGTTTTGAATAAAACGAATACCCGCATTTCAAACAGGCTATACTATCATCGGAAGTATAATATACCCTCTCAGTTATGGAGGGGAGACTAGGGTAGTAGTGCACTACAATAGTACGATAATATTATAACATGGGAATTTGCTTTATATTTTTTTGGTTTATATCTTATTAGTTATTGTATCCACAGTCCACAGCCCGACAGACATACTTCGTGCATAACATGATTATAAAACAAAGTATTTAACTATATGTCTATATGCCTATAATCTATACATAAATATATTACACAAAATTCCCACAAGTATTTCTAATATTTGTAAACATATTTATGAAATCGTTAGGGACAATGTTTTTGTCTAAATTACTGGTTTTAAAAATGTTTATTTATTGTATGTAGATCTGTACACAATTACATAAATATTTTAGTCAACTGGTCATTGAATTTAAATTTTGAGTTTCTGAGGTTTAAGGGAACACAAATTATTTTATTTTACTTTCTCGAATGTTTTGTAAAATGTGAAAAATGTTTGAATAATAAAATCTAGTCTCACTGTAGGTATAAAAAAAGAATTTCTTCTTTCCGTAATTCGGAATAATTGAAGCTGTATAATTGGCCTTCAGTTTAAGAATTCCAATTTTGGTATTAATCCTAAAATCTATAGGTAACAAATGACAGATGTAAGGTGGCTACAGTACTTCATAGCGGTTAGTGATGCACAAATGCATTTACATAGTATAACATACATATAAATATAAATGAACATTTCTATCTTATACAATATTACATTTAGGTATTTAATTACTATTTTTTCATGATTATTTGTTGCAATTAGGTGTTGTATATGTAAAAATAACATAAACCTTATTAGGAACATTGTTTATTAACGTTATTCTGTTTTCAATTGTGAAATGTTTTTTTTTTGTTAAAATATTTTTTTGTTTTAGTATTATTTTTGGTTTACACATTTCTTTTGTTTCAAAAATTGTTTTCATTTCTGAATAACTTGTCTTCGCTGTATTTCAACAAATATAAATGCCTGTATTTTCAGGAATTGATGCTTCTCTATAATTTTCATATCTCAATAATTTACAATCTATTATATTATGTTAATTTCATAAAAATGCTGATAGTCAAATATTATATAGTTTTAAATTTTAGTCGTTAATATATGTAGAAATAACTTAGTATTAACCAAAAACATGCTAACCTGATCATTAATTATAGTGTACTTATTTTGAATTAACTTATAATTATAAGCTAACCTAACATAATGTATTTCTTAAGTTTTGTTAAAATATGTGCAGTACACATATTTTTTATATAGTTATTTGAATGATTTTGACCAGGTATAAAATACAGGTCTATAATTATATACAATTACAACAATTATTTTATTCAATTTAACCAATATAAAACCAATAGAAACAAAAAATATTCGTTTATCACAAGCAAACAAACCCTTGTATGAACATCGAACACGTCTGAGAAATAAGCCCCTCTTTAAAATGTAACATTTAAAACATTTGGTTTCGAGGTGCACTTCCTCGCGTTGTATGATTATCTAGTTCCTATGTACCAAATTTCAAAACAATTCAGAGTTTGATAGAATTGGCTATGGATCGTCCACACACATACTCAAGCATTAATAAAACCCGAACATTGCTTTTATTAATACAAATAGATATTAATGTTCCCATTTCACTCGAATAATAATTTATGAGATCTGGTACGTGACATAATAATATACCATATTAGTGTTAGGAATTATTCATTAGACAATTCGATGGATAAACATGTAAACATCTAGATACATGGTCGAGATTTCAATTAATCGGCTGATTTTTGGACAAGAACGATTTATATATTATACTTATATACTTATATACGATCAGCAAACGGTTAACAGAAACGACTGTAGTATTTTACACCACGAAACAATAACTCAATCCTGATAATATAGCATTATGTAATATATGTATATATATTTTGTTTATTAAAACTTATAAATATCGATCTGGTTTTAGGCGTTTAAGCCGTGTTAATGTAATATTATATGAAACCGGGTGTGCAGCAGAGGTGTAATATTCTTCCCCTCAGTTACAGCTCTGATATTATAATATACACGAGGGTCACTCTTCGCACGCTTAATATTATTTATACGATTAACGGTTGGTCGATGTCGTGCCGTTCTAGTCGTCAGCATCGCCGACGTCGCGTTTTTAATATATTTACGACAAATATTATTATTGCACTCATTTCTTTTCGCGCAAACACTGCAATCGCAGCGAGTCCTTTCCTCCCCTACACCCACCACACCACCGATAAGCTAATCATAACAATAATCCAACTACGGTATTTTCATTTTTTTTTCTCCCTTTATTTTTACGACTTGTTTGTTTTTGCCAACTAAGCCGATTGCCACTAAATATATATATATTACTATACGCGTATACCTACTAAATATTTATTGTACAAGTCCGTATATATATTGTGGTCCACAGTGTTCAGAATCGTACGAAAACGATGACCATCGTATAAAACATAAACATCCATAATCCATACACATCATTTTGTTACACATAAAATATACAATACAGATTATACGGTATCGCGCAACTGCGGTTTCAGTAAAAAAATGTATACAGTATAAATGAAAAACGAAACAACAAAAAGTATACACTATAAACTCACCGGTAATATGACACGCGTTCGTTTTGTTTGTATGTGTGTATAATATCATATATTGTTAAAGTGCTGGCAAAGAAAAAGGCATAAAAAGTAATAATATAGTTTAACGCACTCTCTGTTTAGGTGCAGTACTTGTAGGTATTAAAATTATAGTATTGAAATCTACTTCACTCGAAAATCAATAAACTTTTTTTTAAATGTATACACAAAAAAACCGCCGTACTTATATTTTACACAGATTTCGGATAACACGATATACATTGATACATTATACACTTTAATAATTATAATGTATTGTAATTATACTTTTTTCAGTATTTAGATTAAGCCTGTGTCATTTTCAATGATTGTTATCGTTAAAATGATTTTTTTGTGTAACGTGTCCGCAGTAATCGCCACATCACACACTATTACACACAGAACGCACATCATAATAATATAGATTATAGGTAATATTCATATAGGTATATATAGGTAACCTAACCTTGATAAATGTCGAACTAGAATAGTTGTATGCCAAAAGTTCTAAAAAAAAAAAAATAATACATTGATGGTGTTGTTACTTGTTATACGTTTTAGTTTCTTTCTATATATAGACGGTATACCGTGATTTCATTAGTTCTGATTAATTGTACACTACGATTATATACCTATCGTGAAAACAAAAAAAGTCATATAAAATGAAGCGTGATTGGGCTAATAATAAGTGTTATATATATTTAGTATAATATAAACAGCACACACTACACGTCTAGTGTCTACACACGCGTCTCGCGTACAATATACAAACTGCGAACTCGCTAACCACAGTTAGTCGCAGCCAACATACGCCCTGCAGTCTGCAGGGGAAAACAAGGTTCATCGCGGATCTTTTTCTCCACGTCCGTCGTTGAATTTGATTCTCGTGATGCTTAGGTCGGGAGGTGTTTCTCATTACGGAGTTTCAATAAAGGTGCCGCTTTATTTCAAACTATGTATGAACTATGAATGTTGGCGTGAGCTGTTATAATTGTCCACTAATAAAATGTATTGTACAATAAAAACGCGGGATGACACACAAATATACAATACGTTTTACGCGATCCGGTGTACTGAACACCGATTTTATCATTTCAACCGGTCCTGTAAGCTCCGTTTCACCAGCACAGCCACTTTTGAATTTTAATACCAAACCTAGACACTATATTGTATGCAATTGTAAAAAAAGTACATAATACTATGTCATTGAAGATTGGGCTATAGTACACTTTACCACGCCCCTCATGAATTTCGAATGTTTTTAAAGGTGTGTTTTTCAACACTGATTTCGAAACTGTTTGAATTTTTTTGCGGAAACTATTTTTTTGGAAGTTATAGCCTTCCAGAGTTTTAGATTTTACATTTATACGTATGCCGCAACTGATGTTTGGTTAGGTTAGGAGCCGGATTACTGGGTTACCGGAGCCGGTAGGCGAAGTGAGCCACTATGTATTACTATAGTATACTTATTAATTTATGTTAGTTCAAAAGATTAGCCATCGACTTTGTTGAAATCTCCAACAATATTGTTTAATTCCGAGACCTACACAAGGTGGCTTTACGCATCAAGTCGAGGGATATTTTCGATTTTTTTATCCGAGCGCAGCTCAGCGAGCGAGTGGCAACTCTAGCAAATTATGTGCTTTTATGTGCTCCAGGCTGCAGAAAAGTATTGTGGAGCGCATACGTATAAACCGTATTATCGCAAACTTTTGAAGGCTATAACTTCCAAAACAATGGTTTCAGCCAAAAAATTAAAAAAATTTCGACATCAGGGTCGAAAAACACGTCTTTTTGAAAAAATTTCGAAATTCGTGAGGGGCGTGGTAAAATGCTTTTGTTTCGAAAATTGAATTGGTTCAACTTTAGGCAAAGGGTGTCCCGAGAAAACGTTTCTTCAGCAGTTTAACGTGTTTGATGTTAGGAGGGGCGCGGCGGTAAAATATTGCATTTTAGTTGTACACAATCGTACAAAAAAAAGTACAAATTACTGTCTAGTTTTGGTGTTAAAATTCGAAAATGGACCTGGTCCTGCATCGTTGTTAAAAGTTTAACCTTCCTTCGTACACTCTTGGTACCGTTTTTCTGTATTTTGTGCAGTACCTACTGCAGTTTACATAATATAGATATATATATACTGTGGTGACACAGGATTTTTCAATGGGGGAACCTCATCAAAGTAAATCATTAATCAGAATTTGATATCTTGAGGTAGGTTTCTACAAAACGCGAGTGCCGTGTACACGAAAATCATTCAGCTATACACGGTAAAGTGGTTAATTGTGTGGTAACCCAACTAAACCAACCAATCACAGTAAAGGATTTAGACGAACGTGTATAGTAGAAACCCTCGTTTAATAAAATAATATTAGGTACACAGGTACCGTATGCTAGGTCATAATAACCTCTACAAATAATTGATAATACCCAAAATGTTCCTCTAAAATCGTTTTTAGAAATATCATGGTTTGTACTTTGCCCTTTATTATATATAAAACTTATACCATAGCATGGACAATGGGAGGGGAGCTGAAGCCCCCTCAGCCCTCTAGGGTAAGCCAGTCTGGGTATAGACATAGAGTTATTTTGATTTCGTATAGCCGCATAAGTAACAGCTTATTTCTGGAACCCACTTACCCCGGGGCCGTGAGTCACATCTTGTCCACTCACGATGGTCTGGAATGATAAAAACTCATACCTTATGGTATACATTAGAATATTATTATTGTAACTAACTTATAGGAACTTACTCATACAGTCGTAAAGAGCCGGTGTGCGTGAAGTGGGGACCTTTTATCTTTAAGTTTCATATAGACTCAGCCCTTTTGCAAATATTTTGCATTATAATTCTAGCCTCTTCACTTAAATCTAGAGATTTCAGGCTTTCACATAATATCTGGGAAATTAATTTGGTAACTTACAACTATCTATTTGATTCTTAGAAATTTTCTTTAACCACGTTAAACTTATTTTATCATAAATGAAGTTTAATACACGGATATTTTAATTTTTCAAAATTAAATATATTTAATATCGAATTCAATTAATCACATTAAAAAAATGTATAAATAATATACAAAGATATGCGTTGCAAATAAGCTTCCAAACAGACAACGCTTTTCATCGGGTCGGAAGTGGTAAGGCTCGTAAATGTACGTATAAAAGACTCGTTGACGAATTTCAATCGCACAAATGCACAATACATGCTAAAAATGTCATGAAAACTGTTTGAGAATCATACTGATTATAGCTCTATTAATAGTTTTATTTGATTGAGAACCGGTAGGTGCCCACTTTTTTCTTTTAAGATTTAAACTGCATGACGCCTTTGGAAAATATCTCAGTTACCCGCTTGTGAATAGCGATTAGCAATAAATGTACATTAAATGAACAGTGCTCCCTATTTAGCCATAAGGGCCGTAGTGCAAAGTTTGCCACCTTGCCAGTTATATAAAATTAGCCAATGCATAGTACATAAAAGGTATAGACCTACTCTTATAGTCTTATACAGTTATAGGTTTGTCATATAGACTACCTATTGCTATAGATAATAATAGGAATACATAATATCCATAATATAAATTGAATGAACCGCGTTCTCGTTACTTTTCCGTGTCGTGTTCTGTATATTTTATACTTAGGTAACAAAATGTTGATAAAACGTTAGTGACGTTACCTATAAGTTGAATGTATTCAACTTTAGGTGCACGACATGGTGTAGTGGAAATTCGGTCTTACGCAGATAGGTGGCAGTGTTCTCGAAGCTTAGGTATTTGCCTTCACTGATATCATTCAAGAACGTTCATAAACAGTGCTATTTTATTTTGTATACGAGTATATGGATCATGGGTAGCCCGCCGGCATAATCACGAGCGGATAACCACAATATTTTCAGTCGGTTGATCTTAGGTTCACTATTTTCTCCAGTATTATACTCCGCGTCCGCCGTGCAGTTAGATTCTAGATCAAATAGTTTTCAGCCCGCGAGTGCATGTTCTCATAGTGGTGTACTCTTCGAGCATTCTATCGGAACAAATCTTTTTATTATTAAGATAAACGAATATTTAATATCTGAATAATTAAAAACAATAAGCAAATATATTATACAAAAATGTACAAGGCTTGACGGCTTGAGTGAAGGGGGCGTTCAGTCACGCTACTTCAACTATAAGGAACGAATTTTATACAGTTATACCGTATACCTATATGTGAGCTTCATAATTTCCGGTCCCACGTAACGCCTGTTTCCCGAGGACGGTACGTTAAGGTAAGACACACATCATGTGACACAGGTTTCTAATGAGAATGGCAGTCCAGACACCTACAGTTGTACGAAACCATTTTTTACTTATATAATATTATAAATAGGGCTAGGATTTATATGCAATAAAAATTTGTAAAATATGCAAAAACATTTTTTTTTTCATTTCTGCAAAACATTTAATGCTTTTTTACATAAAAATTAGTAACTAAATGAAACAGAAACTATTAATTATTTATTATTTTGTATAAGTAATATCATTCCATTGAGTATTGCTGTAATGATATGTTCTTTCAAATTTTGAAACACAAGTGACGAAGAATGGATTTACATTGACTAAAAGTCTAAAACTTGCCGTACTAATGAAAATCAAAAGTAATGTATGTATAACCATATCAGTCGTCTGATCAAAAAAAGATAAGATAGTTAACTTTCAACAATTTGACAAATAACCCAATGTGTACAGACGTTCATTAAATAAATACCATTTAAAACTCATAAAATTAAAAAAAAATCGAATTATGCAATTATATGGATTATTTATCTTGAAAGTATGCAAAAAAAGTTGTTCTATTTAATCGAAAATAATCCAAAATTGTGGACAACCAATCAATTTAAACTTAAGGAAAAAACATAGCTAATTATATTACCTTTAATTTTTAGTTTGTATTGATTATCATTTATAGCTTATATCAAGTATTATATCATTGGCCACAAATTATTATTACACCAAATTATTTTCTGTGTAGTTATTAAGAGACTAACTGTTAATTTGTTTCAATGACTGATTTTTGGTATTGTTACTTGTTTAGGATTTATTGTTTTTGCACATTGTAATGTTTGTAAACTTTGATAAATTTGTAAAATTCAAGTTGAATACACTTTAATTTTAATGAAATCTAATAAATCTAGTAACGTTAATCAGTAGTATCTTAATCTAGTATAGTAAATCGGTGCATTATTGTTGTTAAAATCGTTTAACCCGAATTTGCAGTTATGACTTAAAGTAAATAATATAATATTTGAATATTAAAAATAAGCCTTATTGCACTAATCGCTTTTTTATATTTGTGACCTGGATGAGTACTTTTCATAAACACTAGCCAGTAAACTAATTGCGAATTCAGTTTGTACATTAATATATATTATATATTTTGTATTGTGGGATAAAACGTAATATTGATGATTGAGGGAAACAAATACCTTTTTTCACTCACTAGTGTGAACGCTTTGTTATTATATTATTGTAGTCGACAATGGTTTAATTAATAAACAGTGGTAAATTGTAAAGGTATCACGGTTTATTGACATCAATTATACTGTAATATATGGTGTATTATCGTTATCTCATATGGTTGAATTCGAATGTGTTGTAAAATTTATCTCAAACATTTTCATATTATCGTTTTCTGCATTTCATGTGTGGATACGCGGCCACGCGGGCGCTATGTTTTTTTCGAATTTTTAAGTTTCCGGATTGCCTGTCAAAGCAACGATATATTATCATATTATGCCGACGCGGCATTACACTACAATATCATATTTGTATTGAAGGTATAAAGTATAAAATATAAGAGTATAACATCTGTGCAGAGTTGAACAAGGAATATAGAATCGGTGTAGTGAGTTTTTAAACGTACCCACACAGAAAACAATATACCCATTACACACTGCACAAGTAGTGTATATATATATATGATATATTTATTATTATACGTTATATAAGGTTATGGGCGCGGGGGACGCGCGGAGTATATATGTATATATATAAATAATGCCATTGTTTTTTATGGGGTCCAGACGGTATTTCTTTCGTTTTTATTTTTACGGGTTTTTATTTTGTTTTATTATTGTTGTTTTGTTTTTCATTTTTGTTTCCCGTCTATGACAAATCGGTTCCAAAACGTATGCATAATCGATTTTCGGACACCTGTGCCTCGTCGGCCGACGATAGCGACGTAGGCGAACAGCTCGCATACGTGTATCATATGAATACTATTATAATATAATGTATGTATATAATATAATGCATAACAATAATTTGTGGCCTGTACTATATTGCGCTTATAACATATACAACAGTTTACACATTATAATATACGTATACACACTGGACATAATTGATAACGACTGTACGACGTTAACGCAACGTGAAATTAAATCAGTTTTACGCGCTTATCACACACGAGCGTGTTAGGCGATCGAAAAATATGTCGCGAGGGGCTAACTTAAGAGTTTTCTGTAATAATTGTGACCGGCGTGGTTCCTATGTGTCATCGTCGGACTCAGGACGAGTTATTACCGTGCAATTTGTACACAATACTAGCGTACCGCGGTGTGAAACGCACCATAATATGATTTATAAATGTGAAAATATATCGTATATCGCCAACATTATTACGCGTTCTGAGAACGACACAGCAGTGTAATGTAATGATTTAGGGATAATAACGGAGGTCAGGGTCATTTTAGAGCTGGCCACGTCGCCGTTTGAATTGCTGTAGACAGTTTTTTTTTTAGCAAAACAAATCGCAATCAACTGATTTTAAATATTATTATTATATAGGCAGGGGCACTCCTTTATAATATATAATATACGTTATACATTTACAGTATTCTATACATGCGCATTGTGCGTATATGATATAAGTATATTATACGTATATACAGGGAGCGTGTATTGTGCGGATTGTAGTGCTTGTGCAGTTGTTCACTTCGCGCGATTTATGAGTGACCGATGTTATGCTTACCTACGCAAAATCTCAAAACAATGATTTATGACAACGACGACGGTGATGATGATTATGAATATCATCATAATAGTAGTATATGTATACCTACCATAGTGATGGGGGACACCCATCATGATGTAATGACACTACATTCATACGATGCGTACCTATATAGTAGTATGCATTATTATATACATTGTTATACACAGTACACACTGTAGACCAATACATCATTCATGAATGACTGATACGAATAATATGATTTGCGCCTCGGCAGCAGACTATCGCGAAAACTTCATTTCTGCAACACGCGATTAATATCATTGTCCTTGCCCCTTAGACTTTAGAGCATCGTCAAACGACAATATATTAGGTACGCGCGTTGTAAGTAATCCTGTAACAGCGTGTATTAAATTTATAAATATTGCGTTCAAGTAGGTGGTTAAATTAATTTAAAGCAGTTTGATACATTTTCTAAATCAATCTAGGCAGTTAATTAAATTGCATCGGCTGTATAAATTTGTTTTTTTACAAAACCTAATACAATACCGCAAACACGTGTGTGTTATAATTGACAGTTGCCATTTATCGTTATTGTTACAGTAGGCGCAGTCGTAATATTATTACTATTGTAAATTAGGCTATCGCATATTAGTCACGGTTAAATAAAAATGTTCAATTAGCTAAAAAGTGACATTGTGGCAATTTTAATTTTAAAACGTAGGTGAATCAGTTATAGTTTAAACATTTTATGGTGGTAGTTATAAGGTATAAGCTATATTTTATAGAGTATTTTAAGATCAATACACTTTTATTGCGATAGGTCGCACCTTGGACTAGTACCGTTATATTATATACGATTTATATTTTATTACAAAAGATTGTAGTTATGCAATTGTTAAACTATATTCATTTGTTTATTAAGAAAATGTTTAAGTATTAGATTGTTATTATTAGAAGATACTAGGTATTTATCAATTATTTATTAATGTACTAAAATGATTAAACTTGTAATAACATACTATTATACTAAGTATACTTTACTATATGTTAATTGTTTAAATATAATAAAATATTTCTTAAAAAAACGGGAAAGTAGATCTGCCACTGTATAAAATTATATAATTAAACTTAAGGAGATTCGAAATGGACTGTTTTTAATGCTAAACATACCTATTTCCATGCAAACATTATACTACTTTGCATTTTATAGCATACGAGATACTTATGTGATACTGGTTTTGAATATGAGTTAATATTCCTTATCTTATCTTTTTTATATCCTACTAACAACTTTTAAACATCATTATCTAGTTGGACATACTATACTAATCAAAAGACAACATTTGACTGTAAATACCTAAACTAGGTAAATGGATGAAAAAAGTTATTAGTAGAATCTAAACTAAACAAACCTTAAAATATAGGTAATACTGATATTCTCTTATCATTTTAAAAATGAATTAACAATTGTAATACCTAAGGCTTGAACATTTATTTCATGAAATCGGAATTCCTCATAAGTTGATCTCTATCGTAGAGTGTAAATACAAATAAATGTAATGATAAGAGTACGAATACCAGTGAAACCTATGATTTAACTGACTGCTGTAAGCCTGTAAATAATAAAGATTATAAACTTTTGATTCACAATCAATATTACAAATTGTTATTATAATATGGCATATGCTATATCTATAACTTTCACCCCTTTAACCTCGTATTTTTTGGGAACGTAAGTAATAATATGCAACCTGGTTTATTTCAGATAAATATTAGGAGTTAGGTAATTGACAAATGTAGATACAGATAGAGATAAGTATTAAGATAAGTTTGATCGAACACCAATTTGAAGGAAAAAACCGTATAATCATAATCGCTGACCTAACCATCCTAACCTACAGCTGATCGGGTGCATCGACCACAGACATAAAAATTATAGTACCACACCTATTGGTGACAACCGGATAATGAAGTGCGACATCCGATGTTATATAAGTAGTAATGTAGTATATACGATAGAAAATACCATAAACTTAATATTATTGTACTCACATTTAATTATATTCGATTCGAATGTCAAATTTGATTTAACATTTATAAATATGAAATATCATCAAACAATATATTATATACTATAGCAATAATACAATAATGCATACTGGTGATTTATTGCCCACATATAAATATTCATTACAAAATATCATATATAAAACTACTCCAATCACACGTGAATACTGCAGTTAGAATTGTATTATGATTTATAGAGTAATATAATATCAATTGGTTCAATTCATATGAATCTTAGATTAATATTATTAATTAATTATTAATTTTACAATTATGTTTTTTTTGTGTTCTTCTTATCAAGTTTTAGAGCTGAAAATATGCTCCAATCTTCAACTTTAAGGTTGGTTTCTGGTGGAAAATTGGAAATAGTTAGTACTTTTGAGCCTGGTTAATAGTAGATAACTCTGAGTTTATTACAAGATAATAAATAATAACTAGAAAAAATTGCGGAAAACGGGAATGTTCAGGCAAGACCTGCAGTTAACGTTAAAATCTATTTACCATTATATGTTTAGTCTACCTACGTTGGTATTTACTTTTAAGTCGATAACAATAAGATATGACATACTATTATAATAGTTAATATTAATATAATATATGCGATATTTTTTTCAATAATTAGTTCAACTTACCGTATTTGTGTGTAGGTATATCTATAGAAGAAAAATAAATTACTATAACATACCTATAGTATTAAAAATATGTCGTAAAATATCCTTTAGAGTCGAGGCATTACACCACCACCTCTTAAAATCTTTTTTCGTAAACAATGGTTTATCATTGTATCACGGCCCACGTCCATTATCTACTCAATGTCTCAATATCCCATAAGCACAGAGAAAGGGTTCCCCAGTTTATTTTTTAAATTTGCACTTTACATTTGTAATTTTATACTGCAGCATAGTGTCCTCTAAAATAGCGCATGTTGCGTCGGTTCTTAAACAGAAATGTCATAATTTTAACTAGGTACAATGGCTCTGCAAGTATTGGTAACTACACCGTAAAATGTAAGTTAATGCGATGTATACGCACCACTTGACGAGTCTCAAATGCATACAGTAACTTACTCAGGCTTTTTTTTGAAACAACAAAATCCTGTAAAATTCGTTCTATGTGTATATATGTTACGTAGAAATGTTGGCATTTGATACAGTTCAAATTGTCATGAACTCATGACAAACTGTCATGTGTAATAAGTAGAACAATTTTCGCCGTTTTTTTAAAATAATAATTTTTGTATGGGAAAATAATCATAATTTAAATTAATAATACAGGTATAATATTGTTCAATAATAATAGTTGTAATTAATAAAAGTAATTGTTAATATTTATAACTAAACATATCATTTATATTTTATATTATTGTCTATAATATTATACTATAATATTATGTGTGAATACGTAACCTATGTCAACATTAACCAAACCCGTGTTGTGTATGTCAACATTGACCGAAATCCTAATGTAAATGTCAACATCCACTAGTAAATGTCTATAATATTTTAATTTTTCAACATTCACCAATTTAGTAGGTGTATGTCTACATTCACTAAGACTAGGTGATACCAATTACAGATATTCACAGTAACATAAATACTTGCAACATATATTATATTATTGTACCTAGAAGTACTATAATAGTAGGCAGATAAAAATTGATTTTAATACAATTTTGATTTAGACAAATATACAAAATATTATAAGTAATCATACTATTGATGAGTACCACGACCACCTCTGGAATGTGGTGCACAAAGTTTCTATATATATACATAAAAAATAAATTTCAAACGATACGTCAAAGATGCCGTGAGTGGCCGTTAATAACCTAAATTATAAACTATAATAGAGGGCCTTGACCGTTATGATGTAAACAAACAGCATTCTGATTTCTGAACCAATTGTTTGATTAACTATTCTTAACAAATTGTTTTCATAGAAAAAATTTCATAAATGTACACAAACACGCAAATGTAAACATTGATCTGAACATGGCTCAATTTGTTTGTTATAGTGTGGATTAATATATATATATTATACAAAGTACCTTCTGAACAACATACATGACCAGATTCGGCACTACACTTAAATTTTAAACGATGCTGCAGTCGTCGGAGTGTAATATTATAAAAGATTAAAAACCCGTCGCTTACTGCATCTCATGAAAATCACGAATCTTGTGTCACTTGTCTCTAGTTTGCTCGTGTTATCTGTTTTCGTATTTCGCATGCCACTTATAACGATTTCGTACAACTATATGTAGATCTAACACCACACCTGCATTTGTTTTCTTTGTTTCACTGCGAGTGTGTAGAATAACAAATTTAAGATCAGTGGTTCTTGTTCAGCAAAGTTACTTTAAAAATTAAAGAGGAAACATAATGTGTTAAGAACATTATCTGTGTTCGTATGTGGTATGCAGGTATTTTACAATATTTAAATTTTTTTAATAAGTTTTGTATATACAAAATATTGCAATATAAAAATGCTCATAGAAGTCATAACTCTCTTAAAAACAAAAATATCGTAAAAAACGACCTACAAACACAAATAATATTCTTAGGAACCATTAAGTTTCATAACAAGTTAATATAAAGCTAAAGAAGTTATACGTAAACTGCTGGGCATAAACTTGCTATGAGGATGTAACGTTCTCTTTTTTTTACATGGTTTTTTTACAACGTCCTCTTAAGAGACGCAATACATGGAAAACTCAGGACAAAGTGCGTTTAGGTACATCGACTCATCGTTACATTACCTACATGATTCGGGAGTAAATAAAGAACAGATAACAGATTGATAAGATAAAAAAGCCATAAAATAAATGTCACTCAGGGTGATTACCCCTAAATACTTTCTAGCCCCCGTGTATATAATACATATATCCAAGTTGATATTTTAAGCATAGTTGATAAATAGTAAGTTGTGCATAAATAATGAATTTTTTTCAAATTCTGGTTTTTAATACTTTTTTCATATTCCTACTCAGAGACTATTTTTAAACAGCACCTTGTCATCCTTACTCTAAGACGTCATTGCCATCATAATACATTGGGATGAGTCCAGAAATCTTACATACATTTCCTTTATTTCTGCAGCAGGTTGTTCCTCAGTATTTGCCTAGAAATAACAAAAATGAAAAAAATAGTATACATGTGTTATGTGTACATGCTCAACCTGCAATTTTAACAGAATTTTAATTCGTAGGTACAGTAACTTTCAGTGATACTGTAGAATACAAATTGGTTTGAGTTTACGAATTTAAAAGCGTTTAAATACATATTATAGGTACCATTTATTTGTTATAACTAAGTGTTTGAAGTTATCATTTTTACAAAATTGGATATTTATACCAAAATAACGATTTGAGTTATTTTACTTTAGTTAACAAGATATGTATAGTAGAAACTTGAATGTTGAAAGACTCTATAAGTACATATTTATATTTTATATGGACATTATAATATAAAAAGTAGTTTAACTATACTTCAGTATTCATAGCCTCATAGGTATTCCATAAATGTATACCACATGCATTACATCGGTATTGACTTATTAATTAGTATAGACTATATACCCAGAACCTAGTTATAACTTTTAAGTTGATTACAACATATAATATTATACTAATTGATAATATTACGCATATATAATGCGTTAAGTTTGTCAACAATATTCAAGTTCAATTTACCGTATTGCTAATAGACAGATAAACTACTTAGGTATTAGTGTATATAATTATATTATAAGATATCTTGAATAGAAATAGAGGCTATAATATTATAATATACTTATACCATATTTGCTCAGAATCGTTTTTCGTTTTCAATGATTTATCATTATTCATTAAATTTAATTCAAAAAATCCTGGTGACCTACTCAATAACGACTTCACGCAGTCATGCACACTCAAAACGTACTCTACTGCAAATAAAATTCCCCATTTTCAAACTTGCAGTCATTCATTTATTAGTTATACTTTCTATACTTCAAATGTTAAACTATCAAAACAAGGTTTCTTAAAATTAAATGTTAAAAATATTGTTTGTACAATTTTTTAAAATGTCTTTAGACATATATGTATAAAGTACTATATAGTATATTATGTATATTTTCTTTAGAGTTAGTTGTTTTTTCAGCCGACGCATCCGTCTTAATTTGATATGCCTTGTTCAGACGTCAATGTATACTGCATTTAATTTGCATACATTACACTGGCATAATTTATCTATACATGCTTCATTTAAAACTATTATTTAACGACATCCGGAGTACCTACCTATAATAGTTATTAATTATTATTACGCAAGTCAAAGATTTTTATTTAATAGAATAAAAACGATTTGTCGATTCAATTGATTTAAATTCCTGGATTGTTTTTTTTTTTTTTAATATTATAGGTACTATACGTATTTCATTGTATACAGTATTATGTGTAATTGTGAAATACTATCGTGTTTTGAAGTATATTTTTATTTTTAGTTCATATTTACACGATGTTTTTGAAACGCAATTAAATGTACAAATATTTTTTCAGCCCTATTTATCCACGACTCAAGTGCGTGGATTATTTTTAATACGATCAAAGAGCTTTAGCCTTTTATTTATCGGTGGGTGTCTCACACGGTATGTACAACCCGAAATGGTATATAAAGGGTAGTGGATTTTTACCACCCATTGGCAATTGAATTCAATTACATTTTGCAAATCCCACATAAGCACTCGTGTTGTATAAGAGAGGGAAGAACGAGTGTTTTTCTTGTACATCAGTCCCTCTCTGTATACGCACGCAACGAGCCCTACACGCATCCCTCCATCCCACCACCACACTCAAACTGTATTATTATAATGGTTGATCTTTTGGACGTGTGCCGGAATTATTTCGGTCCTTAGAATCGGTGTGCGTATGTATGCTTGTACTCTTCGAAATTCTTCTGAATAAAATTCGTTCAGTAGATTTGAATGCAAAAACAGTTATCTTAACATTTAACACATTTTTTTTTTCGGTGCGTGTGTCTTTCAAAAAACATTGTGGCTCAAACAAATGAGAACCAAAATTTCAGTTGAAAAAAAACTTCCCTTGAAAAACAATTTTCGTTGTTGTACGTATGTATACGGTATACCTATAATCTATATAATATATATATTAGGTATCAAAGCATCTGTAGTTTGATCAAGCACCAACGAACAAAATATTTTATAAACCATCCCTTTGTGCTAAAATGTAGGTACCTCTATACAGCTATATATACCCAATATGGTTAATATAATGTATATATGGGTGTGTGTATGTATACATATATATATATCATCATTTATTGTAAGCATAGTAGTAGTATTATACATCCTGCGACAGCCTCCGGTTGAAAATGATGACCGTATCGATAGTTTGTAAGTAGTACGTTATAATTATACCATGAATTTATTATAATGGCTAAATTTTATTTTTTCATTATAATTTCCTCGTGTCATTAAATTTCTAATAATTTATGCAGTTTGCGATTGTCATCTTAAAACTAAACGTGTGTAGTATTATAATATATAGATAGGTATCTGGTATACTAATAATAGTTAAATTTTACATAAATTTTGTTTAATTGTTTACATAAACCATAATATCATGTTTACTATAATTTTACTGAATCATATTGATTAAATTAATAGATAACTTTTTACTAATTGGTTTAATTAAGTCATTTTAAATAACCACACCGGGTGGTAAGTACCTATCCTGCAATAATGTAATCCATATTATTATTTTACATAACGCTCTATAGTTAGTATTTAAATAACAATGATTTTGTACTACATTTTGAAAATGTGTTAGTTTTGTTAATATTATCTTTTACTTTACAACCCTTAACAGTACAATGCGTATATAATATGTAGGTATTTCAAAATAATAATATTGGCTTGTGGGAGTAAAACTTAACTATATAAATACCACTATTGAACCATATATATATATATATATATTATACACGATATACTACAATTATATGAAGTATATTGTATATTATATGTGCGACTATAATATTATATAGTATACATAAATACGTATATATACTACATAGTATTATATAGGTATTGCCATATAACTGTTGGCTTATAATTTATATACTGTATTCAGCGGCGGCATCACGATGAGCAAATAATACGTTTTGTTTTGTTCGTCTTCGACCTAAATTTTACCTGCAAACTCAATGGATTTCCTACTAAAATCGTCCCTACAATATAAATCATATAAAAAAAATATAGGTTTTTAAAAAAAGACGGGTCCATCAATAAAATACACATATAGAAATACAGATGTTCGTAGAATGACTTCTCCTGAAAGGTTTTGACCGAACAATGCCTGCAGGTCAGCCAGACTGTGAGGAGCCCCAAAGGTCCAGGCGACCCAATGTCTACCTTTTTTGCCCCCTCCACCACGTCCTCGTCCGTTCATACCTGGAGTATGACTATTATGTTTTTGAAATTGTCGGCATATATAGGTACATTCGTTTTTGGCGGTGCCCACACTGCAGTGTACGTCTAGTGTTTGTATAGTATTCGACAGTCTGTAGAACTGAGGTGGTGGTCAGTGAGTGAGTGTGCTTCGACCGTAAAACTCAGTTTTAATCCATGTGCCGGGAAAACGTTTTGTCGCCGGTAGTCGGGACTATGTGCCAAGAATTGAAAATGAAAACCAAAAGAAAATGTTACAGAAAATCCCCGTTGTCGATGCCCAAAGGTACAGTACATCTATAATATTATATTATAATTTTATAATATTCTGAGAGTTATTATACGTTTTATTTGAGGATTTTTCGTCGCATTTTTTCTTCTATATTTTATTATAATTTTATTCATTATTTTTTTTATCAGTAAACTGGTGGGTTCCCTATAGTGATATATTCGAGTACGTGAGTCTGGAAACAATTTTGCTTAAATGGATTTTGATTGTTAGTAGATAAATCACGTTTTCGCGAACCGAGTGCGTCACCGTTCACCGTCGTCACACGTGCGCCGACGCGCCGGCGGTTTGCCCACTTTTGTCGGTCGGTAGCGTTAAAAAAAGTGCGCACGCCAATGGGATGAAATAGTAATAATACCTAAGTTTTCTTGTTCACTTACATCGAGTCTATAAATAATTGTATTCAAATTTACTTACGCACATAATATTACAAGTTGAAACGATTTATTTAAATTCTTGTTGGAACCCGAATAAATAAAATCTTACGTTATTCTATATTACAAACGCATTCGTAATGAACGACAAACAAAAATTAATAGGTGAAATAATAGAATTAACACATGAATTATGACAATTAAATTATATGTATTAGAAATTGAGATATTGATGTGCAATTGAAGTGTAAATTATTTTTACTATTCCGAGGTCGTTTTAAAAATGTCTAAAATACACATGAACTCCCACACATCCAAATGTTATGCATATCTTTACATAAGAACAATCTAAATTTTTTTTAACTTGACATTAAAAAATAATTATAACTTAAAAGTCATAGGAATTAAACTTTATAAAACACTAACTTACTTATTATTAGTACTATACACCTAATCATTGGTATCCTTCACGAGTTGTCCAATACAAATTCTACAGCTTATCTTTAGCAACTACGTAGGAACAGCGTTAGTATTTCACTTCTTAGTATAATCATATCAAATAAATATTGTTTTCTGGTGTAATAAAACTTCTAATTAATCTATGGTTGAACATGGTTTCTTTTTAAATTATACAGTATTTTACACCTATGTTACACGGTTGTTAAATTTATACTTCCATAGTAATACATTAGAGTAATACTTCGAAGCCAATTTTATCGCATTGTACACATTTTGCGCGTTCTCCTTATTGCATTAGTGAAAATGACTTTATCGCAAATTCAGTAAGTCATACAATATTAAGGTAAAAAAAAAATGGTTTAAATGTTTTACTCTAGTATTACATCATATAGTCAGGCACGCGACTATATTTAGTCTTATATCGACTTATATTTATACATCGAACCTAGGTAGTGGATGTACTTAAAATGTGTGCAACGATTGAGTATTAAATTCAATATGCAAGTAGTTATTGGTAGGTAGGTAGGTAGGTAGGTAGGTAGGTATGTATTAAAATATTAATTTATTTAGTACCACAATATACCGAATATGTTATTACTTATTGTACAATAATGGAATAACTAATAAGTTTGAGTACAATGCTTAAATAACAAATTAAACTACCTACTACTATGAATTATGATCCATATTTTATATGTGATGAATGTTTACCACATTTGTACAATATTAATTATTGTCATATTATAAATTTAAGATAGTAATCATAATAATAATAACAATAATAATTTAATATTATAAATTTAATTTATTATAATATTGTTATTTTACAATAAAGTGCCAATCGTAGGTAATTCAAACATAAAACGGCAAGCTAAAATTACTAATATTAATATTAAAATAATATTAACTAATATTAAAATTATTATATTTGAATAGTATGAAACTATGATCATCAATTATCATCCATATGGCTTTAAATAGATTTCATGCATAAGATCGTTCTCTATTCTTCGTTGGTACCTATTATAAAGTAGTGTCTCACTATTAATTATTTCTTGAGGAAAATGACCTGCCTTAGACCCGAGGTCAACGTTTTTTCTTTAATTTATAAACATAAACATTTAATACGTAAAAGACTAGGAAATAAAACAAAGTGACCATATTATAAAATATAAACAATGTCCAAACCTGGTGTCAAGGTTGCTTTGGTAAACAAACCGCGCTATGAACTATGTAGTCAAATTGTTTTAGTCCCGATAGTTAGTGTAGTTGTCTCGGTGAGTTAGTGTCAGATAGAACTGATTTTTGTTGCAACAGAATTCATAATTTTACCACCATGTGGCTAAATTTATTTTTAATAAAAAATTAGTGTTTAATTTATGCGTGAGTTATCGAGGAAATACATGGAATTCAAAAGTAACGCCGGCGGTAATATATTGCACTCGATGTACTGCAGTAGGATAACTGATTCATTTGATGTAAATATGGGCAAATTGATTATTAATACTCGTGACTTTTTACTTGTTTTCGGGTCTACAGAGATGAGAGAGAGGAGCAGAAATGCGGCAAGGACACGTAGGGAGAACGAGAATGCCGAATTCCTAGAGTTGGCCAAACTCTTGCCATTACCAGCGGCCATTACTAGCCAATTAGATAAAGCTTCAGTCATCCGGTTGACCACTAGCTACTTAAAAATGAGACACGTCTTCCCTAACGGTAAGAATAACACGTGATTTATTATTATCTATATTCAGAATTAGTTTGCAATGTTAATACTTAAGTGCTAATAATATTTATTACACTTATATCATAATTTAGGTTTGGGTGACGCTTGGGGTGCGGCGACTCCAGCAAGCCATGCAAAAGAAGCTTGCATTAAAGAGCTTGGGTCATATCTACTACAGGTAAATATATTAAAGGTAATTAGATGAAACGGGTAAAAATTATATGTATGAGTGTGTGACGATTCAGAATTCAAATAACAACGTTTTGTTTTTAATGTCCCGATTATTTTATGAAGCCATTGATTGAACCTGTTTAATCAATGACCAAGCAAATAACAAATTAGATCATACAAATATTTAACAACACTTTTTTTATTTATAACAATACAATTGATCCATCCGCTTAATGACACCGGAAAAGCTATTGGCATGTGCTTTTCAGAAGCCACATATTCAACCCAAACATAATAATTTTTTTTTATTGATACAATATCCTCGGTGACATAGGCCATTGGGTTTACAAATAATATAAATCGATAACATATTATTATGTGTACTATTTCTAAATATTAATATTAATTTTAAATTTTGGTTTGAAGATTGGTGGCTGTGATGACATTGACTATGGGTTTCGGGCAGGTTGTAACTATAATTCTGATGTTGTGGTATATTCCGCATTCAGTGAGAATGTGGTTGATGATGACTTGGATACCTCAAGTTGTGCATATTGGGGTTCTTTTTTAATCTATGAAGAAACTGTGGAAGATTTGAGTATGTCCGATTCTGAGTCTAGATAGGGAAATGTCCAATTTTCGGTGTTATGTTTGATGTGATTCAGTTTAGTGGTGTAGGATGTCCATTTCTGGTGCCATCTTAGTTGGCATTTATTTGTTATAAACATTTGTTAATAATCATCAACTATTATATTGTATAGTTCATATTATATTTACCTGTGATTTTATTTTTAGAGTCTTGATGGTTTTATATTCGTCGTAGGCGGCGATGGTAAGATCATGTATATATCCGAAACAGCTTCTGTTCATTTGGGGTTGTCACAGGTATATACAATATATTATTGTTACATTACAATTTAAATTTATAATTTGAAAAAAGATGTTTCTAAAATACTTTTTCTTTAATCGCTATTTTAAATAATTCATTTTTAATGTCAATTGGTATTACTGCTTTAAGGTGGAATTGACTGGTAATAGTATATTTGAATATATCCATCAAGCCGATCACGATGAAATGATATCAGTGCTTAGTCCACCTCTTCCTCAAAATCTTCCAGCGGAGAACATGATGATGAGTGAGTTATTATATAATACACTATTTCTTCAATTAATTAGAAATTACGGACACTAATAAAAAAAAATTTAGATTCGACAGTATTTGAACTTCCACGTGTATTTTTTTTACGAATGAAATGTGTATTGGCAAAACGGAACGCTGGGCTTACAACAGGAGGATATAAGGTAAATTTTTATTACATAATAATATATATAATACATACATAGAGTTATAATTTATAAATAAATTATAATAAAAACTTAAACAAACAAAATTGGCGATTGGTATTATTGTATTAAAGTCTGATTGCTTGTATTATCTATGTCTAATGACAGAAGTCTGTAAATTAACTTGAAATTTCAGTTCTTCAGTTTTAGGACAATATTTAACTCGTTAATCAGTTATGTGATATAATAGATTTTATCACATATTATTAAGCCTTAAATATAAGAGTAATATTTTAAAAAGTATTTAAAATTTCATGTTTATGAATTTACAAAACATTTATTTTTAAAAGCTTAAAGCTTGAGAACTACCCTATGATAATATTCTGTAATATACTTGAACATTTAATAACTATCGGTAATTTATGGTTTATTAGATAATCACATACAATAGTATTAGTTAATAATTAATATAGGTAGATATTTATTGAACAGAGAGATTAGGTTGGTAGCAAAATGTTATATTAAAGATTATATTTTTCCATTGTACCCAAACTTAATAAGATGTAACTCTAATAGAATATTTTATTAATTAATAGTTGTATAGTATTATATCCACTACTTATTTGAATTTAAGCTAATATGTTTGGTTATTATTTTGCGCCATTTTATCGGTATATCTCAGTTAACAAAGCATTGATATCGTTCGTATTATTTCCTGTTGGTAATATGTTACGATATAATAGGTAATAATAAATAAATAATAGTAGGTTTATTATTATCATTGATCTAAAGACAAGATGCAAATTTAATATTGTACTTTCAACTATACAATTTTAATAACAATTATACAAAAGGTACATTGGTCGACATTAAAAAAAAATATTGAAATAGCTTCAAAATATAGTTCTTATCAATTTTCGAAGGTATTTCATCAATTTCGTACTTTTATCATATTTTATTAAAAATGAAACTTGCATATTAACACGTAGGCGATGTAGAATTACCTATCTTTGGTGTAGGTACGTGTGATAATGATAAGAAAAAAATAAAACAATGTAACATGTTATTTTTTTTTTATCATAAGGATAAAGAGTTTTAAATTATCACGACAAACACGAAGAAATAAAGCTACCTATAGGTTAATGACATTTAATATTATTGTTGTACTGAATCACTAACTACAGCCTAAACAATAAAACTATAAAATGGTCTGGTGGCAGTTTAAACACTTACTGCCAATACAAAAACCTGAACGTGTTTACTTTTAAAATTTACTATTCAGTCATCTTGTACATACTCATACATGATTGTAAAAGCTAACGAGACGAAAAATCAATATTTAAATTTATTAAAATAAATATTTGAATTATAAATAACCGCATTGCAGTATTAAAATTTTTTTTTTCGTTAAACTAATGTATATAGTAAAAAAAAATTATAATTTGTTTGAATGCAACTTTGAGGAACACAGTTTAAGATTTAAATAAATAACATGTGCATGGTTTATGATGTGAAAATGTGAAATTATAATGTAGTTATGTACAAAACATTATCTAATTATCAATTAAGAATTAATGTTTATAAAATATTATATTTTATTCATAATAATAATAAGTAAAGTTAAAAATAGTTTAATGTGTAAACAATAATAAAACGTGTAAACAATGTAGAAAATAACCTTCACCATTATTATACATTTAAAATAATTTTATAAATATAAGAGTTTCATTGTTTATTCAACTAAAAAATTTAGTGATATAAAAATTTAAAACGTTAATAGTTGATTTTCATTTGTTTTTTAGTCATTTTTAAACTTTATAAAATAACTATATAAAATAAAATTACATTGAGTAAAAGTGTTTTAAATGTATTGTTCAATAATGAATAATGTTTATGGAAATTCCAATGATAAAATGTTTTGTTTAATCGTAGTAACCAAATCTTTAGACTCAATTCATATTATAATTACTGTGATCAAATAATAATTATTATGAGGTTTTGCACAATCATTCTACACCCAGGGTACCTACTACCTACTACCTATAACTAAAAATAGTTTTGCTAAGTCTAATTTGTGTACATATTTTCCACGGTGCGTATAAAAACACAAATAAACTAAAAAAAATTGGAAAAATTTGATTTCGTTTAACACATATTCTATATAATTTATTCAATGATGCTGATGGATATAATTAGCTTATTTCCTAACAGAGGTTCAATTATAACCAATTAATAAAATATACCTATTGAGGAAACGCGAGTACCCATCGATTCAATAAACGAGCAAACCTATAATAAGTAATAACACAAATACGCTTAATAAGAAATGAGTGTGTTAACTTGCCTAGCACTTTTTCTTTGAAACAATTATTAAGTATTGTTTTATGCGTGTAGGTGTTCAGCATTTTATTTGATACGATCGGTTCCCTCAACAAACTATCCAAGTTCACCATCCGGAATACAAACAACCACTTATGTGAAAACGCCAATATATTTTGAAACGTCGTTTACTTTTGATATTACTACGGAAATAAATATTTTAGATTTAAATTCCTGGTGTTTGAATCTGAAAAATAATGAAGGCATAACACGGGGCGTGTTAAGAAAATATTTGTATCTAATTTTTCCGTGGAAGTTAAACCTAAAACACAACTCAAATAAATTCTCCACTTAAATTTTAACTTTAAAAAAAATGAATACTTATAGAATTCTGAAAAGTATACTGCAATCTATACTGTAAACGTGTATTATCACTTTTCAATCAGTGCAATCAACTAGTTTATGAAAATAATACTACGTAAACAACTATCTAATTGGTACTTATTAAGTCCATACCTGCTTGCTTATTTATTCTTAACATAATGATTGGGAACGTAACGATTAGAAATTAAGAAAATTATTAACACTTCAATTAATATTCACAAAATAATATTTTTTTTACATAATAATGTTACAACAATATTTTACGTCCTGCGGGGTTGTATAGGTGTACTATACAAAAAACATTAATTATATTATAGTATATTATGTGAGAAAAGGAGTTCTTATTTTGTTTTTTTCAGCGTTCTATTCAGACAAAATAGATATAGGAATCATGGAATACGCAGAAATATCTTTAAAAAAAACAATAGTTGGGTTTGAGACTCTGTACGTTATTTTCGATTTCTTATTACGACTATATTATATGGTCACTTGTATAGTTTCAAAATGTATTTTTTTACGCCGAGACGGTAGTATAAATTAATATACTTATAATTAGTGTATTATATGAGAATGTGTTAAAAATTAAAATTATTTTATATCGTTGAAGTTTTTATTATAAAATAGTTTATCATATTATGTATCGTGTTACCTGTATTATACATTATTTATACGTATATTATGGAATATTTTATATCACGCAATATACGTATAATTTGAAATACCCCATGCCGTATATTCTGCACGCGGTCAGTTCTAGGATTTATTTAATATTATACACATCCAATTAGGATAGCACCATTATGGTAGCTGAGCATTGGTCGTATACTATATATATGTATACAGTTATATATATATATATATGTATAGGTAGGAGGTATATATGTATTATATTATTATACAACATTATACGTTTTTCTTTCCCTATATACATAGAAAAGTTTCATATATTTGATTTATGATCTATATATGTACGTACGTATAATATATAACAATATATGATGTACATTTTTTTGTTGTTGCGGACGGCTTAAGTGTAGGAAATAAAAATCACTCGTGTGCCCTGGCGTGTGTTCGTGCATACATTACGGAGCTAATGCTCGCGCATATATAGGCTCATATAACAAACGGGCGCGTATTGCTGTAGCATTAAAATAAATATATATATATTATATTATACATGTATAATTATATAATCACACCGTACGCGCACGGTATAATATTTGTGCCGTGTCGATTGTTATAATATACGTAATAATATAGGATGTACAATATACGTACTAGTGGGCAGGAAATGGGATGAAAGGAGCGGGGAAAATAAAAAGGAGTAAAATAATAAAATACAACGGGCGGCGCCATGTTGCGGGGGCCCAGGTGTGCGCGCGAGTGAGTTTAATCGCCGCCGTATTTACCTGTATTTTTGGCTGTCCGTTTGCCATTGGTCGCGCTCGCCGCGGGCGTCCTTGCAACACTCTTCTAGAGTCCTCCTCTTTTTCAATGTTTTTTCCTCGCTACTTCTTTCTTCTCAGGACGATCGAGCTCGCGCTCCAGGATGAATGAAAAAAGCGCGAAACATCTGATTATCTGGCCGTACCAACTATACAAAGGCTGCGTATATTGCACGGCGGTATAGGTGCATGCCCTGCTCCAGGGTGGGCCAATAGGATATCGTATAATATTACATAATATTGATTTATCGAACACTAGATGAAGTGAAAAATCGATGGTTCATCTGGTAGCTGTGATCTGTATATGATAATGCTTGTATATAATAATAATATATAATAATTAAACATCATAAATACTTTATTGGACATCATAATATATTATGTAGTATAGGTACATGACGTTGGATTACCTAGATTCTTTTCTTCGTTTTTATCTACAGTCATTCCCGATTCTGTGGTCAAAATGGGAGGGCTAGACAATTATTCTCCAGAGCGGTCTGTTCCTGTTATAGGAAGACATTAAAACTTATAGTTTTCTGATCATTTTTGGGATGGATTGTACCTATATTTGTATAATATAGAAGACTTCAGTATGAATGTAAGACGTATATAGTTTATTGCAAACTTTAATGCAGGTGATCACCTGCACAGCATGCATACAAAATTACAAACACATACATTACGAAGATTATTATTACATAATCTATATGACTACATAGGATAAGAATAATTCAAAAACAGTGGTTTTCGTCAAAGACATTGTGTATTTGCGTATTATATTTTCCGACCATAATTTGTAGTTCATAGTTATCTACTGCCACAGTGCCATATATGATATTATTATAAAATTATAATGTATGATATTATGAGCATGTTTTCAATATTTTAAATGTATTATGTAGGTAATAGCTGGTATGCGTATATAGTACATATATGTATACCTACATAGATAGGTATAATAGCCTTGAAAATATCTACTAATATCAGTGTAGAACTGTTGTTATAGTTTTTTAATTTGTCTATGTATTATCAAAAAGATTTTCCATCACTTATATATTTTACATCGTAGATATATAGGTATTTATCTAGTATAATATTTTTGATTACTGTTGTAAATATATGGATGGACTACGCGTGCGGTTAAAATAACATATAGTACTAGCCAGTGGCTGCTGAGTGCATATTATAATGTAGCTTTAACAAACATTTTGTCATATATTGCTAAACATATACTCGCTAGTTTTCATAACATATTTAAGTATTGTATTATAAACGTATCATCACTGTAATCACAAAAACGTATAATTTCATATTATATTATATCAAATATTAAGATATTATGTTTTTAATGTACATTATAATCTTCGATTCTACAACTGTTTTAAACTTTTAACTAAACCAAAAATATAAAATATTAGATCCTGCGTTTTTATAAATACTGTGATCGGAATAAAAGCGTACTTGGAATTTAGATATATGGTATTTAAAAATGTCTTTCTTTTTAATTTGTTAAATATCTTAACATTTATAAATATTGTATGTCTGTATTGACTATTTGTTCTAAAACAACCATACAATATAATTCATTTAATTAATATAAATATGAATTTCTTTCTTTGCAATCGTTATTTGGTATACTTTGTTCAGCGGCGGAGGAAAGGCAGGGCAGATGCGCAGGCCCCCGCCATTTTAGGGCATTTTTTTCATGGAATTTGATGATTTTTAAGCCTATAATTTTGCTTTTCGAATTATAAAAACAAATCCCGTCTGCAATGGCGGCTTGTGGGTTTTTAATATAATGATTGGAATACCTATAATAAACCAGTGAGAGTAAAAATAAAATATAATGCCGACAACAACGTCCAAAACAATTTTGATGTTAAAATCTTGAAGTTTTTTTAAATTTTTGTGTAACACTTGTATTTAGTGTAGGTACTTAAACATTTAATTTTTAATTTGTACATATTTTATTTTAATAAATATTTAAAAAATTCTTACGAGTACCTAAGTACTAAGACGTGCCAAAACATTTTTTTTTTGCCTTACGAAAAAAAGTTTCTTGGTCCCATGAAAAAATCTACCCCCGCAAAAACTTCTCGCCGGCACTGACTTTGTTAGATAAATGAAAATAAGCAGATTTTACATATCACAGTACCACATATACACATACATGGGCAGTTATGCTACATTTTTTATGATAAGATAAAAGTAAATACTATTAAAGATTAGCCCGGATCAGATAATGTTGACGGTGATTAGGAGGAGTACAATAGTATACAATATGCAAAACTTTCTGTTATGACAGGAGTGAGAAATTATAGCAACATCGGCAAAAAGATTGAGCACGCTTACTTAATAGTATATAAGGTAATATAAATATTGTTAGTATTATAGAAATGTGATATAGTACAGTAAAATTGTGTACCTACTGCCAACATAGAATATAGATACCTATTACTTCTGTACTACAATGTTTATACACATAATATGTTATGAGTTATGACTTATGTCACTTATGTTCCCAGTACAAAATTTCATGAAGTATAAGAATTTTTACTATTTGCAACTATTACAAATTAAATAATTATATTATCATAAATATAGATTATAGAATATTTATACGCTATGTAAGTACTAAGTGGACGTTTATGCTACAAACACATCATACGTTTTCCGTCTTACAAACCCATAATATAACAAATTGAACTTTTTGAATAATATATTTAACTATATTATGTTTGAGTGAACAAAATTGACCTATCATCAAATATAAATGTAAGAATTTTATCCAAATAAATGGATTATCCAAAACTCGCAATTTGCTATTTTATGCGTTTGTAGGATTACGGAGTAAAGAGACAACGCACACGGTTTAGGGTCCTCTTAATAATGTAGTATATACAAATAACCGTATATAGTATAATATTTATACGTATAACGTATTGATAGTATTGATACATACTTGCAGGTGTAACATGTATTTATGTGCACGACGCACTAACTATACACGAAAATTCGAATCGCAATAGGTAGTCACGTTCTGGAGAATTATACTTCAAAGTAAAAATAACGTACAGGAATTTTCAAATCCTTTCTATTGTGTAACATAATATTACGAGCGTCCTCGCTATAGGTGAGTTTTCCGAAACGTGTCCAAGTCCAGGCATGTCGAATGCTGGAGTGAAAACGTTTTAAAACAACCTATACACTCCACATGTGGTGTCGATAGCCGAAGATTGATTACGCGAACCGGTCTCATTCGTCGTATGTACCACTACACAGTACCTACATATTATAATAGTCTCTAATCCCGTCCGCTTATTGATACCTCACGATCGGCTCCAACGTGTCTGAGCCACGGAGAACACCTATGATTTTTATTACTATTCAGAACCTATTGTCCCGGGTGCCGAAGGTACATTTTGGAATTTTTTGGGTATATTTTTCGAAATGAAAGACACAGAGAGGTAGAGGTGAAGAAAAAAATATCTCACACCTGTGAAGAGACCCGTATTTAATTTATTCTAATACTTAAATCTCGTATTTTTGGTTGTGGTCACGTCTCGGCTATTATGAATGGACTTCTTGACACCTTCTCAACGTGCACATTATATTACCTAGCCTATTATAACCCATGTGACTATATGATGCAGCTACGACCTTTAGAACAGGTCTTATGTTGTTGTTTTTTTTCGTATACATATATAATATAATATAATATAGTATATATAAGTAAACTTATATATATATTTTATAATGGTATTTTTTCAACGGCATAATATAATAACACACATTTTACACACACACACAATATATATGTATATAGTATTATTGTGTTTGTGAGTAGTGACTAGTGTATGCTGCAGTAGGTACCTACCTATATATATATATATATATGTGTATATATATTATACGACTCTATCAATGGTCGTTTTTGTTTAGACATGTAAGTATACATCCGTTTCGATATTGTCATATTGAATTTTCGTCGAACACCCAAGGGGATCATATTTCTAAAGTAAATGTAAACTATATTCATTTGCCGTCATATACACGAAAAAAGTATCATATATTGTATACACACACGACACACATCCATGTCATAGCGGTATGTGCGTGTGTGTTGTGTTCGATAATTGGCCTTAAAAAATGAAATCCTGATATGTTTGTTGTCATTTAACTGTATTTAAAAATTGATATTATTATCTATATAGGTAGTTCATCAGTTATCAACTATAGTTTAACTTGCATAAGATTATTATTCTCAATAAAGTTCATACAGTATGAGCTATGAAACTATGAATGCCATTTTGATTCCATATTGAGTCTTTATAGTATTTTATACTATAATATTTAAGTATTCATTAAAAAAATAAGCTACTATATAACGTATTTTACGATAAATATTTTTCAGCCAATCCATGATTATTATCTTTATTATAGTCTATATTACTATAATTATAATTTATAACTAAATTATTAATTACACCATATGTATTTATTTTGTTAACTATGTATAGGTTATTCACTGTTCTGGTTACTTGAAAGTGAGACAATACCCAGCCGGAATGCCTGGGATAGAAACCGTTGGCCTAGTTGCAGTTGGCCATTCGTTACCTCCACATGCCATCACAGAGATTAAATTGCATTCGAATATGTTTATGTTCCGTGCGAGTTTGGACTTGAAGCTCATATTTCTAGATGCCAGGTAAGTCAAGTCAGCTATTTTTAAAATCCCGATTAATAATAATATTTTCATTATGTCTATAGATAACATAGACTTTTGTTTTCATTTATTTTTTTACAACTAATGATAGCAATGGTTAAAAATATGTTATTAGACATTTTCAACGCACGCCTTTTGTTTGATTTTCTATACCTATTATTTTACATCGTGTAACTTTGTGTAAAAATAATGGTATTTTATTTCATTATTAAATTACAGAGTGTCTCAGCTGACAGGATATGAACCTCAGGATTTAATCGAAAAGACACTTTACCATTACATACATGGCAGTGATATTCATAACATGAAACTCTCGCATCACACGCGTAAGTACTAAAAACAAATCATTAAATTTGCAGTAAATTATAATTATTTTGTTCGTTCCAGTGTTATTGAAAGGCCAAGTTACCACGAAATACTACAGGCTGTTGGCCAAAGACGGTGGTTGGGTGTGGGTTCAAAGTTACGCCACTATAGTCCATAATAGTAGATCTTCGAGGCCTCATTGTATAGTTAGCGTAAATTACGTACTGAGGTGAATAAATTAAATATTTAATTGAAAACACAATTGACGGAACCATATAATATTAATTTACGTGATTATTCTTCAGTGAGTCCGAAATGAAAGACGTTTGCTTGTCCGTGAGCAACAACGGTTGCGCGACATCTCAGAACGGCAATGAAGACGCGGCAATACAAAACAAGCCCAGCAAAGCGCAACAAAACCAAAGACAATCGAATCAAAATCACAGGTATCACAGGCCACCAGTGGTCACCGACGAAGAGTACAGTGATTCCAGTGGTGGACTTTACAATGACTACGTGAGCAGTAATAGTGTAAGTGTGCAAAACAAAAAAAACATCTTAGTTATCGCCCGTTATAAGTTATTATAGGTATCGGTGAATAGCACTGTTTATGTTTTATTAGGACTCTCTGGCAATCGTGGGTGTCATAATATTAAACAGTTATATATATTATAGTGTTATACAATGACGTGATTCGTGATATATGATTTGTTAGTATTGCTACACGAGCGTATGGTATAAAATAATATGTGTAATGTATTGAAGTATAGGCATAAATATATTTTTTAACAATACAAGACCCTCAGTCGCATGGGTCATTGGGTTTAGGAAATATAATTAAATAGATAACATAACATAATGTGAACTTATTCTATATGATTTTAAATTTTGGTTTGAAAATTGAAGATTGGTGAAATAGGGATATTGTTGTTAACCTATATAGGTTCCGTTAAACGGCGGTTTATAATGACTATACATCTTAAACCAATTTGAAAGAGACTTGTGCAGTTGTGCGTCATAAACGCTGAGACGGATAACATTATCTTCTTTAATATTAGGTTGATTTGAGAATTACATTTTACATTCATGTATATATATATATTATATTATGTATATTTGTATTGTATACATCACATAAAAATTCAACTAAAATTTGTTTGTGACTCCGGTTTCTGTAGATTCTTATGTGTAATTGTAATACGATTTTATTATTGTTTATTTTTCCTACACAACCTTTACACAATAAAGTTATTTTTAATCTTGGACATTATTTATATGCATTAGCATAATATTACACCGTTACAAAAAGGGTAATGTAGTTTACGGTAATACCACAGATTATATAATAATATAATATTATATAATATAATATAATATAAAAAATAATAAAATAATAATAATATTATATAATCTGTGGTAATACTGTATACAACATTATAGGTATGCACACTTGAAGTGTTATCTTCATCTTTTAAAATGTGACAACATGTATTTACATATACCTATGTGATACAATATATTATATCTTGGTACATATTATGCAGCTTAAAAGAAAATCCTATAAAAATGTATTATTTAAATATGTTGTAGGTAAGTAAAAGATTTAAAATTTTAAACATACATGCGTTTTAAACTATAAATATTATAGCAGTATACAAACAAAATATAAGATCACCGTTTGTCGTTTGTGTAACGTGACAGCGATTTATATTCAGACATAAATCGAAATCATATTCGATTCGAGTGGAACCATATAGGCTATAACTGACGCCATGGACAAATTCTTATTAACTAAAAGTTATTAGATTCTAGTAAAGAAGACCCCGGACGGCGGACGGGTAAAGTTATTGGGTATTTCAACCTGCTTGTATCAATTAAAATTACAGTTAATATGTATTATCTACAAACTAGGAGTAGTGAGTGTCCTACGGTCGAATACTCATTCCATAAATATAATATTATAAATCATAATATATTTTATGAGCCTATATAGATATATTTGTACCTATATGAATATACGATATACCCACAACCTAGATTGATTATACACACAGCCAGTGACCGGTATAGGCGGTACCATATCATATTATTTTACAACGCTTATTCGAACAAAATTAACAAAAATAATGTTTTTATACAGCGCAGTTTTCCTCTAGGTATAAAAACAAAAATAATACATATTAGTATAGGTACTACGGATTAGGTATTAGTGTATTACGTGATATGTATTATATTATAAATTATAATACCATATCGTTAAAATTAATAGGCTACGTTCCTGTTGGTTTTTAAACATTTTGACACAATACGTATTACAAATTGTATAGGCACCTATATTTAAATGTAATGTCGTAATCGTCGTCACCACACTACCTACTATAGTCATGCCGCCACCGGTGATCCTCAAAGCGAAAATTCGTGAATGGAGAGCGTGGGTTGGAGGGTTGGGAGGAAACTACGTTGTTCGAGAGACAATATACCCTTCAGCGGTGACATTTCACGTGCTTATATTACAGGAGTTTCTAACAATTATGTTTTGGCGTTATACAAGTACGCACGTTAGAGACGCATTTCCCGCCCTTGTAATGGCTTGTACATAAACATAATATTATGTGCGTTCAAGTTTATAATATAATATTATGTTCTCGATAGTCCATGTTTCTTATTGTTATACGTGGAGCCCGTAGAGGTATATCATATGAAAAGAATAGTTGAAGCACGATTTCCGCACGTTAAGAAATTCCCCTACCCAGCCTACCCAAAATATTTAACATAAACTGTTATCAATTATACGGATACCCATTAGTTTTTAGTAATTGTTAAGAAATGGATTATTTTCATTAGTTGGATTTTGATGAGCCAATGCCTTTATTGAGCCCCAACTATATAGTTCTCATATAGTATGAATTATGATACAACCTACCATACAGACGACACTTTATAATACCCTGCAGTAATATGTACACCTATTACCTACCTTTAGGTTGTGTACAACACACATGCCAATGTTTTCAATATTTTCTAATCTTTTTTTCAAAAACATTACATACTAGGCGATTAATCGCCATACTTAAACGTATCATAAGTAAATAATAATATTCCAACACGCACGTCGTTTATCATATAATATTATATCGTAAATATACGTAATTGTACCTACATAATATATTAAACGATAATAAATGAACCGTTTTGCGTTTCTGATGCAGGAACCGCAATCGCTGGTCAACGGTCCCGTCGGCGGCGGCGGCGGTGACGGCACGGGTCACCATCACCCGCCTCACCTGAACATCATTCCCGCGGCCAACATGTACACGGTCGAAGAGTACAACATCTATCCAGAACTCTTCTACCCGTACGACCAGACGTGCCCGCGGCCGTTCAGCTCTGCCTCCAGCTGCTCCAGTTCGAACGAGAGCGACCGGATGCAGCTGGCGCATCAAGCCGGCGGCGGTGGATATACGCCGCCCGCGGCCATGCTCATGAGCGCCACTGGCCACCACGACGACCATCACGCCGCGGCCGCGTACCAGGCGTTAACGCCTATCGGCGCCTCGCTGCCCGTCACTGTCGTCGGTCACCACCACGGTGTCATCGTCGATAACCAGCACTACACCGCCGTCAACGAATACGTCCACTGATCGCTCGCCGCCGGACGTACACACTCAAAACGTCATGACACGGAGTAGCTGCAGTCTTTTCGTTCTAACGCGAAACGGCAGCGACTAAGTATAGGATATTTATATGACTATATATATAATATGTAAATTGTACATATATAATATATATATATAAAGTTAAACATGTATGATTACATACAAATATATATACCTATATATATAATTTAGCTTAGGTAATATAAAATAGTAATAATTATGTTGTATAAATAGGTATATTGTACGAGTAGAGCGATGGCGTATGAAATATCGCTATCGGACACTCTTGTTCTTGTACCATATACCTAAAATATAAAATAATGATGTGTTGTGCGCGGGATTGTTCGATCGGACGCCGCGGGCAGTGTTGTCATTCGTGTGTTGTAGGCGTGTGCCCCGCTCTAAGGGTTGGACGGGCAGTTCTGCTGGTTGTTCAGAGACCATGCGTGTTCGCCGCATTTATAATATTTCGAGTTCACGGCTACATGTGACGCTCGAGGCGTATATATGGTCATACCTATGTCGAGCAGCCAAAGACGTGACGCGAGCTATAGACATTTAATGTACAAAAATAACACCACGAGCACATATTTTTGTGCATAAATTATCTTCGTGCGTGTTCTATCATTCCACCACTTATAGCCAAGTCGTATTTGTGGGCCCATGTCGATTATATGAAATCATAAAAGTATAATCTACCTGGAATCGGGATTGACGTGTCAAAGTCGATAATAATATCTGCTTACCCACAAAAGTCATACCTATATATAAGATATTGTGTATCCGAAAACAACTTAAACTTTTTTTTACTTACCAAACATATACATTGAAATTTTTCAAAAAACTCAATGCCAGCGAGCTGGTATACTAAATTAATTTGATTTATTGTAAATTTAACTGTACATAATCTTTGCAATGACAATTGTACGTCATGATTATAATAATATTTACGGTATCGTATGAATAAGTAGATTTATACTTATTATTCCTGTTAATTCTGTAGAATATTTATTTATTATTTATTTGTACATTTTATGATAATTTTACCTGTATAATTTATTAATATAGACATACATTATAAAATATATATATATCAATATTGTGTTTGGTTGATATTTCCTATAATTGTATTATAATATACATTTCTTTGCTAATTATATACATAATATACAGGCACGGATTAAGGGGTGAAGGCCGCGCAGTGGAAGCCACGTTTACCAGCTAGGTCTTATAATGTTGTCAGCTTAAACGTTTATTAAGTGGTCACTTATTTTATTATTTATATTCTAAATTTAATAGAAAAAATATTACAACTTACATCAAGAGATAAACTAAAGAAAAAAAAAGGTGGGCAAGTTGATACCGCTTTGCTATAGGTTCATAAGGTGCCATTATGTGCTGCAGGATCACTGTATGTGTTAAATTTGAAGAAAATTTTTTTTTTTTAATTAGTATACGATTTTGAGCAGACTGTCTGTAACTTGTGACCCTATATTACTAAATACCCATATTATATATAATATATTTATATTGCTATCAAAATAATTTATTTTACTAGTATAGGTATATGTACAGTAGATTCATTTCATTTTTGTCGAAAAAATTGCATTTGAAAATGCCATTGTATGGAATATAATATTACTTATACCTTAAATTTTTCAAGTACCAATAATAATATTTTTTAATTGCAACTAAATAACTGAAATTATTATTCTTCTTCAAAATATCTAAATTCATTCAAATTTGAACTTAAAATATCTATGTGACGGATGTAAGTTTACAATTACTATGAAAAAATCTGATTTATGTATCTTTAATATTTTTTAAATGCTATAATTGAAACTTATAAGAATCATTGTGTAAAATTTGCCAGCATATTAAGTCCGCAATTTTTTTTTCCAAGGAGATAAAATCCCATATGATTTCAACGTTGTAGGTCTATATAATGAGCTTTATGAGATCTAAATCTGCAATTTATAAAATGATGTTATTACACCTATAGTAAAAAAAAAATTTTAAAAACATATTGCGTATAAGAGTCTGCAATGAAGTACCATACATTTTATGTCTTTGCTGTCCTTGCTATCATATGTAGCACATATCTAGGTAATATTTATAGAGTAATTGATAAAAAATAAAGACACGACTGCTATTGGTATACAATTTTTTTTTATTTATTATTTTAGATAATATTTATAAATTTTTTATTTTCATATATTATTAAAAATAAGTTTTCATTATCATTTACATTATCGCTTGAAGTAATACTCAGCAGTGATCGATGATGACTGAAGTATAGGATACGTAAGCGAGCGTCTGTACATTGGATATGTTTCTCGTGAAGATGCCATCAACACACGTCATATTTCGTGTCGTGGAAACGTCTACGGAATTATTTAGAGTACAGCCAAATGTTTCGGTCATAAATTGGCGGAAGCGCACGCCATCCTCTGAACGAAAGTTTAGCGGTTTCGTATCGCTTTGTGTAACGTAACGTTTTTCGATTCTATGTGCCGAAGCAAAGACATAAAATGTCAATATGAAAACTTAATCTTGAACAATCATAATGAACCCAATAAAGGTATCCAGAATTTACTCGAATGTTTAACATGGTGTCAAAATTTAACTATTTTATATTATGTACTCAATAGTTTAAAAAAGAGAATACATAAAAAGATTTTCAGGTAATTAAACTAGCACGATGGTCGGCGCATATTTTATACTTAATATAAATTATAATACATTTTAACAATAATAGATAGTTACACGGTACACCCATGTTATTGGTCCACGATAAATAGCAATACCCTCTATTTTATTGTAAATAAATCATAATAATAAATATATAACTGTATAGGTGGTAGGTACCTATGTATCATAATTATTAGCATTTTAAAAAATCATACAAACGCGGTGCTTTTACTTCTTACAGACTTCACTGAATACGTTTTCGATTTGTGAGTTGAAAAATGTAAATAATTGCACGATTTCGTTTTATTCTTAAGTATTATTTTTCAACATAGGCGGTAGGCATAAAAATTTCTATATTTTACAACTCGTGAAATGTCCACCTCGTTCTCTCTCAAAACATTTGGGACCCAATCACCCAAACATCCCGAACAATTTGTTTAATGCAATCACTGAAAAATAAATACATCAATGTATTTATAATAAAATAAATATATCTCATACTTTTCTTTTAATTGGTGCGCATAGCTATTAATATTATTGTGTAGAAAAACAAAAAAAATATACACGGCGCACAAACCGACTCCGCGTGGGCCGTGGGAGAAATCGAATAAGAGAGCCGTTTCGTTTTAACAACAATAATAATAATAATAATTTGTAAGTCGCGTGTGCCACAGGGTGTTTATAATGGGAACAATGTCAGCGGGACATCGTGTATAATTGACCGTCAGCGTCGGTCTGTCTGCACACGCGTTTTGACTTCACAGCGTGTCAACGCGAACAACATTACTACAATACGTCATATTCTACGTATTAAAATAACAATCATAATAGCGTGTAATAGCGGCAACCCTTTTGGATTCTGCAGCATTACAGATTCGCCTACACAATATAGTCGCCTCTGAATAGGGAATTTTTACAGATAATTGGAATGGTCGCGTATACGTATATGGTATAGGTATATTTATTATAATATTTGACGAATAATATAATCTGCTGCATAGTGTGTATACTTTTATTATTCCAATAATATAATTAAATATTTTTAATTCGTCTGTTTATAGGTATAACGTGTGCCATGTGCGAATTATTTACAGACCGCAGTTCATCATCGTATTCAATTAATGAAAATTATTATGGATTATTAAATCACTACATTCTGCTATGCAAGATGTATCCTAGTCGTACACTGGTTTTTTTATGATTATAATCATATATAATATGCATCGAATATCGATAATGTAATGCAATTTCAAAAAATTGGAGAAAGACGTATCATTATTTTAACCAGTCTTTTTTTATCCCAAATTCAAAAGTTTGAAGCACGCTGTTGTACCAACAGCAATATAAACTTTTTTTAATGGTACTTAACAACCATATTATGTTTAATAGATTTTGATAGAACTTTTTTTCAGAACATTTTTACGGTAAACTTATAAATTTTAGTTCACTTTAGTATATTAACTATACGGTCTTCTAAGGTTTAGTAAATTCATTAAGATGACGCTACACGCCTACCCCCGCATGCGTTGTCTGTTTTATAGACGCATAATTATAATAAATTGTACGTTCTGAATAATCGATTTAACTCAGATATTTTAACAAAAGAGCAAATTGACCTATTATTAAATTTAGAAGTAGGTAAGTGTAGGATCTAGTGAACATCAATGGTTTTTTTTAGATTTTAATTTTGAATCCAGTTATGAATATTTTAAAATGCACAAACAATTTACAATTTTGAAATACTCCTAACTTGATTTAAAATTAAAATATATAAAAAATCTTTGGGGTTCATTCGATAATATTCTTACTTTTAAATTTGATAATATATCAATTTGCTACAATATTACAATATCAAATATAATAGAGGGACAAATCATAAGAAATGAATTATTCAGAACGTACAATAAATTGTCCATGTTTTGAGTTTGTAAGACGGATGTACAGCGCATGGCGATTGTAAATATTTTTTAAGTGACCAATAATGGTCATGAGGTTTTTTTTGTTTTTTGATTTAGCATTATTGACATATTTAATTAATTGATAATATCGCTCATCAGTTAAAAATACACTATTTTTTAAGCCACATGAGTACATGACCCTTCAATAACTCTGAGTTAAAACGATCTTTCATATCGTTCTCTCGATTCTCCACTCACGACATTTTGTCAAAGACTGAAATGTGAAATGACTATAGTTAGGTATATAAGTATATGACTATGATAACGAAATGACAACCCCATTATCTGTCTACAGTAGAAATGTATTGATATTACTGCAGATTACTGATGGCTTTATATTAGTCGAAGTTACATACTATACATTGTCAAATATCAATAACGATAGGATGCATTTAATACATCACCTTTACATATCGTTTGTTATTTCATATAATGCTTAGCCTAATATATATATATATATATATTATTAAGCAGCTTAGGTAATTTAAACAATTTTACTGATTGCCGGCTATAGCATATATAAAAGAAAGCCTTATTATTAAGGCTTTCTAGCCTATAGTTGGTATTACATAGAGTTCCTATAGGCTAGAGACATTTTATGAAATACAATATTATACACATTGTTAAAATATTTCACTAAAAGTGATAATTTACAATTCGTGTGGCTGAGTATTACAAAAGGAAAAAATCATTTTGATAAATTTAATTTCATACAAATATTAAAAAAAAAGTTTTATGAAATGATCACATCGTGTATTAAGCTTCTTGTAGGTACAAAGGTTCAATAGAATTACGAAGTGAGGTTTTAAAATATAACTATACAATTTTGAATTTTTATAACAAAAAAAATTATTACATATTTAAAAAACACTTTCGTGAGATCAAATGTACAAGCCTATATAGCCGTATAGGTTTATTTCTTTAAATTATAACACCATTTTCAAACAAATTATTTGTCAGTAGTCGATACAGGCCCGGATTAACACACCGTAGGCCCTAGATCCACGTGCTAATACGTTCCTGTAGTGTTCAGTATTTAAATGATTAAGATACCTAATATTTGGGAGAGGTAGTGTTGAATCTCAGTGTTTTAAGCCTTTAAAAACGAAAATATTTACAACATAAAAATCATCATGATATTTTACATTTTAAGCACATAATGAGTTCTATTATTGTTACATAGTTATGTTATTATTAGTTATTACTTAATATTAGAATAGAAATATTATAAGTTTAAAAACAAGTGTACCTCTCATAAGTGGCGTCTCCCAATAAGCCACGAAACGAAGGACTATATTTAATAAAAAAAAAGTAATAATAATATTGATTGTGTGAAATGTTGCAACCCAGAAAGTTCACAAAATCGAAAATACACTCTCGACGCCCGACGGTTTCGAATAATAATAACCAAAAAAAATTGTTTTTAGCGAAAATGAAGTGAATCTACTGTAGTACTATTTCCTAAAAGTGAAATGAATTACTTTAATCATAGTAACATCATCAAATATACCAAGTAATATCATGGACTGATAGACCGTCTACGCTCAGAATAGTTTTTCATACACAATGATTTTATATCATTGAATTCAAATTCAACATCATTCATTACAGTGACCCACTTGGCACTTGTGACCTACTGTACAACAGAGCGATATCTCCTTACACGCTTTTTGAATGAATATAACAAACATGATTTTTTTTAAACAATATATTGATTATAATCTATACTTTATTATCACCGGTTTCATAATACTATGTACTATGTAGGTAAGGTGTACTTCTAAGTACACTTTGTTTACATTTAATATAATAATATATTAGTCATAACTCATAAGCTATATCCACAGATAAACATTTAATATATTACCTGAGATAATTCTTTAGTTCACGTTTTCACAAGTTGTAATTAGGTTTAATAATATGTCAATTAAAGTAAATCATCAATCAGATATTTTTAGTCTTGATCATACAATCAAAACGTTTTGTTTTTTTTTTTAATTTTAAATTAATGCATTTATAATAGTATTTATTAGGGTTCCTAATATGTTTCTGGCCGATACAAAATCAACACAACATCGTTACGACATATTTGATTAGTACAAATTATTTTTATAACTAGGAAATTATTTTCACGTATTAATCACTACCCACTAGCTAAGCTACCTTGAACTGTCTACCTGCGCACTGCGCATCGTGTTCTATACATTCCCAGTATTAATTGTTGTACCTATCAATCTATCATTGTACGCTGTTAAGTCATATAATAAAATATGTCTACCGTGGTCGAGGCCCGAGACCATTTTTTGATTCAAATTGTTAGGCCTGGCCTTCCCTTTCATAAAGCTCATTTTAAAAATAAGTTTGGAACTTTGTTACTTTATGAGACACCCTTGTTTGAAAATTTGTTCTCTTTCACGTATGTAGCTAGGTACCTGTATAAAAAACGGTGGTGAAATCAAAATTTGGTTAGGTTTCAGTTATATGATGTTTGCTATTTCGCAATTTTTAGGCATTCTCTCGTCACTCTAGCTTAGGGTTGCCATACGTCCCGGTACACCGGGACATGTCACCAGTTCATGACTTCGGTCCCGGTCGTCCCACTAGACCCTACAAAAGTCCCGGTTATGTGTAAATAATATTAGTACCAATAATTATATTAAATCATGTTTTTATAAAAATTATATTTGTATTCTAAAACCATTAATTTCACGTCGAATTTCATACGTATGCTACGGGAAAACTAGAGCTATTGAAACAGGTGAAAAAGTCAGGAAAATATAATATTTCAAAATAAATAAATAACTTTTATGGCAACCCTACTCTAGCTAGCTTACCGAGCCTATAATGAATATTTCATATTCATTTTTTTTCTAAAATGTATGTACTTTGACGAGTTAAGAACGTTGGTGCAATCAAAATTTATTAATCGAACTTAATCCCGAAATTAAAGGTTAGTGATTACAATGAAGTTTAGATTCTGCGATTTTTACGCATGTTTTCGCATAACGCTTTAACGCTCTATATTAATTAATTATTGTCATTATGTTATTCTATTTCACTACGTTATTATAAAATTACTATTTTTGAAATTATTTTCGGGAAGACAACAGCTATAATAATATACCTATAATAATATATTCTATTCGTATTTTGACTTTAATGGAACACGTGGTTCAGCCAAACAGAAAAAATTATTTTACACGATATGAGTACATGACACGGTATAGTGTGAACAAAATGTTCACAATAAAATAAAATAATAAAATATTGGGTGTTCATGGTGTATTGGTGTTATTACGTATTAGTTGTAGAAGATATTCTCTACATCGTTGTATATAGTAGGTATATTAACGTTGGTGCAACAGTTTACTTAAAAAAGTTTTGAGCTCCTTGGCGGCTTTTTAGCCAACAACTACCATGGTAGAATAGATAATGTATTTTGTTGATAAGTGATAACTGATATGGTACAGACTGATGGTGATTGAATCGTCGAGCGGCTCGAACTTAAAGGAAACTTAGGAAACGAATGCCTCGATTGAGATTTTGGATTTTAGAAATAACGAATTACTCGAGTTGACGAATTGTTTTTTATTTTCGTTGTTTAAGATTACTAAAAAAGGGTGTGATTTTTGTAATATAATATAGAAAACATCATGGATGGAATACTGAGAAATTTTTCTAAATTGCTTTCAGTGCAGAGCCCAATTCATCAGTTCAATAGGGTAAGATTTTTACATTTTTTTTCATTCAATACATTTCTTATTAAATTAGCACTTATATATTATGATGACAAAAACATTTAAAGAGTTTTTCGTTCTACTAGTATATGACTTGTATGCATAATTAATATTTGTTAATGATATTTTTACTAGACTTTAATCATACTTAAACGGCGCCATCCTGTTCAGTTACAAAAAAAAAATTCCAAACATAAACCTATCTTGAAAGGAAGACATTTTGTCTATGATATTGTGGAAAATCCAGAAAGAATGAAACAAGAAAAAATTGATGTAATATTAACTCAATATGTCGAAGGTAGGGACAATTTTATCTTCTAGCAAACATGTATTGAGAGGTAACCATACCCTCATGCGTTGTATGACATTCTTACTTCCAAGTTCTAAATTCGGTAATAGGTTAGTTTACTCTAATATTAAACACAATATAGTTAAACTAATTATTCAGAATGTGCAATTTGCTATGTTATGGGTTTGTAAGATGAAGACAACGCATGCCGGTATTTTGTACTCTTAAAAGATATATTAATATTATGATATAATATAGTTTATTAAAATGTTCTTATTGACTTAGGATTAGGGCATCAAGGTGAACTAGTTAGTGTTCGGCCAACATATGCATATGATCAATTGCTTCTGCCTAAATTAGCTATTTATGCTTCTCCTGATAATTTGGAACGTATGAAAAATAATTTATACCAAACCAAAGACGAAGAGAAACCTAGTTCTATTCATGCTCTTCAAGTATTATAAATTTTATCCTATTTCATTAATCTAAATAGAAGTTAAAGAAAAAAATGTAATTTTTATTTCTTAGACTGTGAAGTATTTAAAAAAAATGGTTGTAAGTGTAAGCATGAACAAAGATGAGCCTTGGACAATTGAACCTTGGCACATTAGAGTATCACTACGAAAAATGAATGTACATGTATTAAGTGATGATTCAATAGAATTGCCAGAGCATCCAATTAGTGGACCTGATTTCACTTTAGAAGGAAAATCCTTTGTTGTGTATATTACCGTGAGTTATGCTTAGTTTTCTATTATTTTAATTCTATTGTATAGAAATTAATTTTACATTGTTTTTCCTTACAGATAAACAAAAAAGAAAAAGTGCCTGTAGAATGTAATCTTCATCATTGGAGTACTAAACTTGCTGATCGATTACCTCGAACAAAATTCTTTACTAGAACTCCAATAGCTATTCTTCCTGAGCAGACTGAACTTTTAATGTCAATGAGAGGAGATACAAAAAATAATTAAATTTATCTAGTTTAATTTCTTAGTAGTATCTAATGTATTTAATTTTAGATGAATTATGATTTTTAAGATTATTATCTTGTTTTATTTAATTTGTATTAATTCAAAATTGTCCATTCTATATCAACTTTTTCACCATAGTGAAATTGTCCCCCTTTAAAAATTAGAAATCATGCAATGCATTGTATATCATTTTTAAAAATTAAATAAACCCAATTATAATCATAATATTATATTATTTAAATATTAATCAATTGGGTACTTAAAAGTATAAACATATGATTTTTCATAATTAACAATATTAATAATATCCTTGAGAACAAATCTTTTTTTAATAAAATTTGAAAACTGATAAATTAATTATCAATGTGTAATAAATGATTAAGTGACTAAGCCTATAATCATATGAGATTTAAGTTGAACCAAACAATATTAGTGATTTATTATGAGAATTGTAGCCTAAGCCATAAGACTAAAAATTTTTTTTCGCTTCTGACAAAAAAAATAAACACCTCATAATACTTATATGTTACATAGTAATAAAAAGTATGAACTTTAATACTTTTTTATGATATTTTTGTCTAATACAACTTAACTTAAATAACTAATAGAGTAATAACCATTTAAGTGTTCTTTCCTTGTGCTTAGGGGCAGTAATTTGATAAGGTCTTCAGTAGAGTATAATAGAAACTGTAAAAATATACTGAAACTAAATTTAAAAAAATTGCATTTATAAGGTATTCATTATAATTTATAATATTAGGTACAATTGATTTTATAAAATTACCTAGTAAAATCAATGATAGCACCTAATCGTATTCATATAGTAAAGCAATTATCCAGGTATATTCTATTGTATTTTGTTTTCTGTTTATCGGTTATCTTATCCATCAGAAATATATTATTTAGGATTTTTATGGTTCTCGAACATAAACATAGTTCGTTTTACTAACAAGACAAAGTGCAGTTACATTGTGCTTGTGTAAGAACCATAGAGTAAAATAAAGAATGAACTCTACGAACACCGTACAACTTTGTGGCCATGATTTTGTTCAGTGTCTAGATCAGTTGTAGATGTGTTTTTGTAGTTCACAGGCATATACAAATATATTTTTTATGTATTATTTGTATTAATATAATATATGTACTAAAAATATATTTATATATATACTAATAATGTATTTTTATAAATCTACAGTAATAATCTATTATCAGTTAGATACATTACACAGAAGATAATGTTCTTATCAATTGTTATCAACCACCTATCGGCTTACTTTTCTCAAAGACTCGAACACTAAATAATAAGCGAGTTCATTCAGGTTAAATATTAGATTCTTTTCTCAATTCTCCGTTAAACTATTCAACTTTCATCAAATACGATGTACAAATTACCTCAATTAAATACCGTAAGTGCAACTGTTGGATGTTTAAAATAATGTGTAGGGATTACAGTATAAGTAGTACAGTATCTAAAATACCAATACTTCTTTTCAGATCGGATCAATTTTGGCTAGGCAGAAAGCCTTAAATTTTAAAACTTTAGGCCATCGCCTACAAGCTATTAACACATCAACCAATGAAGTCAAACCCAAGTAAGACTTGACTAGGACAAAATTTAACCAATATGAATAGTTTAAGTTGACTTTTGATCATTACTTGCATTTCAGATCTCGATTTCTATTTTATGTAATGGGCACAGTCCTCACCGGTGTTATGAGCACAGCGGGGATAGTTGTCTACTCAAAAAATGATCCTAAGTTTCGGGAGCTTTTAACAAATAATGTGCCAGGTGCTGACAAGTTTATAAAAATCTGTTTATATGAAGACACAGAATTTGTTGACAAAAGCAAAAAAATAGGAGGCCGTGTGATTTGTAAGGTCGCTCAGCAAGTAAAGTCAATCAAAGAGAGGCAAGTCATATTTTAAATTTAATAAACAATCTTGAATGGTCATTATTCTTATAGTTTTTATATAAATGTAAGGTACACAATATGAATATGATTTTTTAAAATATTTTACAGTATCGGTGTTGATGAAAAACATAGTTTTGTGGACAAATCTATAGACCAAAGTAAGTCCAATCTTCATTTTATTTTTAATTAATAAATTATAACCAGATTGTTACAAGCTTATAAATATATAAATTTGATTTTCAATTGTTCTTTAAATAATATAGTTTGTTTTAATAAACAAATCGTAGATTATGGAATACTAATTTATTACTTTTTCATTTTTAGAATACAATCACATATCATTAAAATTGTATTCTTGTATTGTTTTTTTCTAGTTAAATCAATAACCAAAAGTTTTCCATCATCTGTTATTATGGATTCAAATAATGAACAAAGTATACCAAACAAAAAACAAGGTTATAAGTTAATATATATTACAATTTACTAATAACTAGGTGATGGGACTTATTGCGATAAAAGTCTATACAATTATTAAAATATGCAACTATAATAATTTTTATTTGAAAAACTCCAGAATATATAATATATTAATGTTAAGATGTCAACAAATTTTGAAATTTAATATTAATTAAAAGATAATTTATGAATTAATGATTTGTTAATATGACTATTATTTGACATTTTAGGCATTTTTATACAAAATAAATAAACGTAGATAAAAAAAAAGATTTAATAACATAAATAGGGTAGTTCCTAGGTACACATTGTAATTGGATAATATGATAAATAATTTCCATTATACTCAAATACCAGAACACTTACTGATGTTTAATTCTTCATGCAATATAGAATGTAGATGCCATTTAGGATTTAGATTGCCATTACAATACTCGATAACAATGTCGTTTAGGAATTATTTTTCCTAAAATGTTACATTTATTAAAATAATTAAATACAAATTATGCACTACCTAATATGCTAATACATTTTCAAACACGGAGTTCTCCTAAAATGTGCAAATTAAAATTGTATTTAATTTTACCATTTTACAAAATCAATTTATATCTTACCTAGAATAATCTAAGACCACCACAATTAAACATGCAAATGCAAGAAGTCCTGAATCCTACAATATTAACTAAATTAAATATCAATAATTTGGTATTTTTTGTCTGCAGAACCCCAACAATCTAAAAGCCAACCACAGGAGGACCCCGTCAAAACTAATTTTATACAGACTAAGCCTGCCGGTATATTTTTTTGGTTTTAATATTATAGTCTATTGTAGTTAATATATTTTTGCCCTAGTGCCTTACACATACATTCTGTCATGGTATTCTATTTTTTCAATTAAAAGCCTTATAATTTTTGTAGAAAAACAAGAACTTCCTCCAGCACCACAAAACGTAACGCCTCACCAATATACATTAGAAGAACTGGAAACTGAAATTCTCAAAAAATCTTCTTTGGGCACGAGTTCTTTAAAAATTGCAACTGCAGCAATAAAAGGTATAATATACTAATATTTGGTTTTCTTCTAACATTAATATTTTTTATGTGTTAACTAGAATATTCTGAAAATGTTTACAAACTTATTGATAATACTACAGAAAACATAGATCCTAACTTAAGTGTTAAACTACAAATCCTTGAAGATAAGAAAAATATTGTATATAACAAGGCATTTGAAGATGCAAAGAAATACAGGTAATAAATTTCACATTAATACATCATTAATAGTTTTGGCACAGGATGATTTCAAGATGCTTATGATTTAGGAAAGAAATATCTGATAATCAAAAATTATTAAGCAACTCTACATTTGAGGTAACTCCTGATAAATTAGCCAAGACTATGTACAGAACTAATGAAGCATTAGAAGAACTGAATAATGCCCGTGTTATATTGGAAAATGAAGAACATAAGTTGGGATATATAAACAAATATAAGTCAAATATCACTGAAGCACAAGCAAACTTGATTGTAATTTTTTTATAACTAAATATGAAAACAGTATTTAAATACTTATATTACATATTTTTGTCTACAGGATGAATTTGAATCATTGTTTCCTGGTTCAGACATAACTCAACACAAAATTAATGTTAACAATAATGATTTTGATGTATTTCTCCTGTATGCGTTGAAAAAACTTAACCATTATAAAGACCATCTTTCTAAACAAGAAGTGAATATATAAATTAAATTTCAAACTATTTAGCTGTGTAAAAAAGTTTTTTTTAACATTATATTTTTACTTAGGCAACTCTTGATCGTAAAATAAATAATGCGATGAATGCAGACTTTTTGAATGTTGAAACAATAAATGAGATAAACTCCCGTTTAAATTCAGAAATACATAAATTAGATGAACAATTTAAACATCAGGTTTGAACAATATATTTTTTTATCTTATTACTAAAAAAATAATTATTGGTTGACCGATAATACTGTTTAAAATGTAATTATGTAGTAAATTGTTATTGCTATTTAGAATTGTAAATTGTTGTGTTGAGAATTGCATATTGCTTGTAACATAAATTAAAAACATGAGTTTTTTTCTAGGCCCCTAACAATTTATTATTTGGATTATTTAAATGATGTTGTTTTATATAGCCATCTTATGATGATAACAAAGTTAATTTAGTCAACCTTTCACTGTACTCAATATGTCAATTTTAGGTTAAGTTGATCACTATTGTTTTGTGGTTAACTCACTATACTAATTTATATTTTAGTTAAATCAATTTAACACCAAAGTTGATGAAGACTTAAAGGAACAATTGAAGACACATAAGAAAGCACATGCAGACCTTATAACCAGAGCAGTAGACTTCACCAAAGAAGAATTTGAAAATAGAGTACGCCAAGAACTATCAGCTATAGAAAAATTAGAGCGTCAAAAGTACCAATCACAATTGGATTCATTGCAATCTGATCTTCAAAGTGTTGTTAATAATTTAAAAAGTACTTAAATATAAAATAACTTTTGTCAAATAATGTTAAAAGAAATTAAATTTGTTTATATATTATAGGAGAAGTTGAAAAAGAAAAGAAACTATTCGCTAATAAATCAATTTGGGAAGCAAGCAAATTTCTAAAAACTTCTCTTGGTAGTTCAGATAATGAACAACCAATCAACATAAAAGATCAAATAAATGCTATAAAAAAATTAGGAGGTAACGATTAAACTTTATTTTAATTAATTTTATGTTAATCATAACTCATAACACATAAGCTTAAGAGTTGAGTTTGTGGTTTGTGTTGTGAGTTATGTTTATGATGTATTTTTTAGCTTCAGATTCGATTGTGGAAGAAGTAGTGAGTGCTGTTCCAACCAAAGCTCTTGAAATTGGTGTTTTTACTAAAGGACAATTAAAAGAAGATTTTAATCAAGTAGAAAAAAGAGTATACGAGACTGCTCTTATACCGGATGACAGTTTCAGTTTACCTTTGATGGCATTCAGTTATTTGGCTAGCCTCTTTGTTGTCCGTCATTCACATATTTCACCCAATGAAGTGAACAATGAAGAATTTGATCCCCTAGAATTAAACACTTATGAAATAGTTGAAAGAGCGAGGTACATAATATGAGCAATTTAACAATAAATATTTATAAAACATTCATATAATATTATATAAATAAACTTTATTCTGCTGCAGGTACTGCATTGATAGGGACAATATTTTGCAAGCATTGAGATATTTGAACTTGCTGACAGGTTGTTCAAGAGTCGTTGCTAAGGAATGGATAAAAGAAGCCACAGTTTTTTTGGAAACAAAACAAGCTGTTGATCTATTAATGTCTTACACTACAAGCATATCGTATTCATCTGTACATGGAAATTGAAATGTATTTGTTGTTTTAATGCCTCCAGTAGCCGAGTAATTAAAGAGCATAATAATTAATGTTTGTTTGATAGGCTAATGTATTATCTATTTGTTATCAATTTCTGTTTATAACTTCAATCTGCGCTCTATGTCAAATTCCAATGTAAATAAATATTTTAATTATATAACACAGGAAAATGGTTACAAATTATTAGCTACTTCAATGATGTCGTAAATATTTATATTGTTCATTAAGTATTTCGAGTGTCACAGTAATGGATGTGCTAAATTTGAATTAATAATTTGTTGTTACAGCAAATGATTCTGAGCAAAGATGGTTCATATTACTAATTAAATTTTATGATATTATTGTGATTAAAGTAACTTATTATTTTATTATTAGGTTTAAGTACCAATGTAGGTACAAATGTTCAATTAATTTTTAGCAAAACAATTGCATGTCATAGTGTGTTTACTGTTTACTGTATACAATAAAGTAATGTACTCTTAAAGTATCAAGTATCCATAAATAATATTTTCAAGTTATAATAAAATTACTAAAATCGTTGTTCTACAGTTTAAATCAAAATTTTGTCCAATTTGAACTTAACATATCTGTAAAAATTAGCTATTTACATTTTTCAGATCATCAGACATCAAAAATGTATTTAAAGTTTAAAATTTTTTCTTATAAAAAATAATAATGCCAATGGATCTTTAATATTTATCAACTACCATTATAACAACTTATAAGGAACTTTTTATTACATTTTCAAGCTTTTTGACCCAACAAATACAATTGTATTGTTATTTAAATTAAGAAAAAACTAAAAAAATCTAAATTTCTATAAATATCTCAAGACGTGTCTTGAATCATGTATCATGTGAAACAAATGATAAAATGAAAATTTAAAGTGCATACAGTTAATATTTTTTGAATAACTACAACATTTTTAAAATTTTTGCAATTTACGGGTGAGTATGCAATGTTAACTTCAAACGCTCTTAAAAAAGGTTAACATATTACATATTTACAATGATATTTTTCACCAACTACCATGGTATTTGATATTGCAAACATAAGTACTTAACAATGAAAGAAAATATTTAAATATTACTGAGGAGTGAGGGAATTTCAAACTTGTCAGTCATAGCCTGTCAGTGGCATGGCGTAGGGAGTAATCCAGTGTTGCCCCCCTCCTGGGGGGGACAACACCAACGGGGTCTGGGGAAGGGTTAGGTAAGTGTAGACCCTAAGCATACATAACATCCTAACCTAACCTAACCTAATAAGTAAGTAGTAACAGGTGACCTATAACCTGTTATAGGGGTTAAGTTAAAGTATGTCAAGTAGTCGCTCCCTACGCCTACCAGATCTGGTCGCTAAACTTGAGGTCCAAGGAGGTCCCGAAAGCCCCCCGGAACAGTTAATTTACAAAAGAAGAAAAAAATTTTAATTTATTCAAACTATAGAGCGTTAAGGTTATGTGTAAAAACGGAAAAACATTAACTTCAAAAGGTTATAACTTTGAAACTAAGTTCGAAGACAAATTCTAATTGCTTCATCGTTCTTAAATAGTCAATATAGGTAAGTCCACCCCCTCCTAAATTGACGATAGTAAATTAAATAATTTAAAAATAAACAACCACCGCACACCGTAGCGTCACCTTAAGTATTTTATATTTTGAATTTGAACTATAATATTAAATAATAACAACCAAACCGGTCTTAATTAATTAGACATTTTTCAAACAAGTTTAGCATATTTAGCATGTTTATATTAATTTTGACTTACTGTGGGTGTTAAAAAATATAATATATAATAGTTATTATTAATTTTAGGAGTTTGTATACAATTTTAATACGAATTAACAAATCATGCTTTGTTAAATTTTATTTTTATTTTACTTATAAGTTAAATCATTTTTGAATTTTGAGCACCCCATGACAATTGGAAAACCGGAGCCCATGTTAACTAGTATTATAAATTCATAATTTTTAAACGCAACTTTAAAGCCAAGCTAACTAGCTTAATAAAAACCTAAATACAGTTAATCCTAAATTAATGTCTACCACAAAAAAAAAAAAATATTAAAATGTATGTAAAAATTAGTTAAGGTTGAAGGTAGATATTTATATAGGGTTTTTATAAGGTTTTCAATATTTATGAATCTGGAATCACTGTAAATAGAAAATGTATGAAATCGTAAGTTTTATTTTAAAATGTAGTTTTGTGTTTTACAATACTATTATGTCAGTGTTTGGAACGAACGTCGTTCATGAACGCACGTTCACGCGTTCACATTCATAAATAGTGAACGATACGTGAACGTCACTCGTATTTTTAAAATAGAACGTGAACGTGAACAACGTTTATATTTTTAATGAACTCGATCGATTTTTAAGACGTTTAATTTATTTACCATTTAATAAATATATTTTAAAAATATTTTAATTAATCATTATATAATAATATTTTCTATTATTGTTCCTATATGATATCGAATTTAAATTTAATTAGTAATTACTGGAGGAAAAAAATTAAATGAACGCCCAATAAACGCGTTCATTTTTTGAATGAACGTGAACGCGTTCGTTTGAAAAAAACAGGAACGTGAACGTGAAAGAGTTCATTTTTTTATTGAACGTTCCGAACACTGTATTATCTTAAAACACCCAAGGTTCCCTCCCACTTTTATATTGTACCTACTAAATCAATTTTTTTTCCCATACCTTCTCAGAAAAAACAATACAGAGATATTATGTTTATGTTTTTATTTGTATTTACAATTTTTGGTTCGTAGGTAATTCTTAATTGACTGTTGTCTAGTTTTAGTAAGTACCTACAACATTATTTGAAACTTTTTTCTTCTTAATTAAAATGAAAAATTAATTTTGTTTCCTCTCATTTTTAGTTCATTATTTAAATACCTATTATTTTATTATATTTTGATTAACTATTTGTAGTGCATAGTCAAAGTCTATTATATTTAATTGTAGTTAGTCTTTTTTGTTTGTAATTCAAAGTTGACTGCATTCTCCAGCTTATAACACAATATAATTTTAAATTAAATATTATTTTCTTTTTCCCCAGATTTCTTTCCATTTAATTTTTTGCATCCTCACCTCTGCATTCATTGTTGTACCTTTTTTAATACATGGAAGCATTGGGGATTTGGGGACCTCTTAACTAGTATTTGATATGTAATTCAAAGATATTACGTTTCTGGCTTATTATATAAAAAGTTTACCGGTTAGTCAAACATAATTTTTGTGAGCGTTACGTTATACGATTTTCTTATTTTGTTGTTATTCAAAAACTATTAATTGTAGTAGGTACTTGAAATTTTCATCAAATGTTTATTTTATCAGTTTCTATAATGATCGAAATAGTTTGAAGTTATTAATAGATACATTCAATTTTCAATTTTTTCAATTTTTTATTCTATAAATGTCAGTCAAATTGTATTCGTTGGATCAAAAAGCTTGAAAATGTAATATTTACCTACATGGTTTCTTATGAATTATGATAATAAAAGTAGATAAATTTTATAAGTATTAGTTTTTCATTTTTTAAGTAGGTAGGTATTTAAATTTCTATATTTTACAAAATGTTACAAGTAAATGAAACTGTGTCGAATAAATTACTAGGTACTAGTTATTATAGTATCTATATGGCCTACAACAATGTTTTACGAAAAAGTGTTAATCTGAGCCTTTCTTTGAACCTCCCCCTCCCATTTAAAAATCCTGGAAATTTGGGTGTAGGTATACATTTTTATAACTCTGACATGCAATCTCAGGAAGACCATGACAAAATATATGTATATTTTGTCATGAGGGAGACTTTTTAATAAATGTAATAAACTAATTATCGTGAATAGTTTTTAGGGTTTAAAAGTCTAGAGATATAGACCCCAATCTTCAGCTAATGTGCAATGTGGATTTAGGTACTAGGTAGATATAGGTACTACATATAATAATTCTAGTTTTTTGCTTTTTAGAATGTTTTTGCTTCTGGGCGCTCCTAGGTCAATTGGTTTTAAATTTATTAACCTCGTGTTAATTTTTTTTGTATAAATTGTTTAACGTTGGCACGCTAATACGCCAGGGAAACCTCTGCAGAATAATGATTCTTTAAAAAACTAATTGTTGATAGTAATTTTTTTAGAATTATGAATCTAGATATTATAATTTACTGCAGTCTTTAGCTCTTAATTCTTACAGATTTAAATTATATTTTTTTGATTCTAAAAATGCGTTTGTCTGCGGGCGCTCATGTATTCTCTTTACAATTTTTTTTTTATTATACAACTCAAGTTGATTTTTTAAACTTTGGCCGACTACCTCAGGAAGTCCTCTGAATAATGATTTTTTGATTCATTATTAGTAATTAAAGAAATGTAAGTAGGAACAAAAGTTAAATTTTGAAATCAATATCATTGGAAGAAGTTGGCTTGGAAAAAAATTTGTGGAACAAAAGGTAGTGATCCAAATATTATGTTCTTGAACCTTATCAGGCTGCCTACGTACGACTATACTACAACAAAAGTGATGAGATAACACTGTTGACTGACGGGCCACAGGCGACACTGCCAGCGACGGCGATAAGTACGATTTCAATTTTCAACGAACGTCGAACAGTACTTTACTATATACTTTCGTAGTTACGTGTTACGTCTTTCGTAGTGTCCGCGCCGTACTGAATAGTAAATACAGTCGTTAAAATTTCGACAGTTCGAAGGTCGTAGACCGTAGTTACGATTGATGTTTGAACGGTTCTAACTCTAAACTCGTAGTTCGTACTTCGTAACCGTCATACGCTTTAACATGACCATCATAATAATTAATTATGACGACAGATCAATAGATTTTAGAGTTTTCAGCTACGTTTTGGCGAGCTCCATTTGCTATTAGCATCCAGTCGAGTGCTTTCACTTTGAACTAATTCTCCCAGCCTTGCCGTATGATAATTTTTTTTTTATCAAACAATAAACATCAGTAGAATATTAAATTATATTTCATATATGTCCAGCGAACTCTACTCGCCACTATGGACGAAATCGGACTCGTCGCCTCTCCTATACTTGAGGAAACATTTTATGCATTGTCCAGGAAGCAGTACACATACAAGGTGTCGCTGACGAATGAAGGTCTGCATCTAACCAAGAATTGTGATGACGGCACTGAGAAGACCGACCTGATACACATTCGTGATATAATTGGCTGTAAGTGCATGCGAAATACTGGCAAGTCCGGCCACTGTGCCTGTCGTCCGGCTAAAGGAGGCACAGTGGAATCTGCCAGAGAAGCCACAACAGAAACCGACGAGTGTCAAGTGCGAGTGCCATATGTGGAGGCCGGTGATTGCAGTGCTTACCTATGTGTCTACGCTTTCGTGCTGAAAAATGTTGGGGCTAAAAACGAAAAGCGTGACAAGATGACCGTTACATTGAGGTTCCGCAACTGCAGCAGTTATGATGAGAACAGCCGGGTAGCGGCCAAGTGGAAATCGGCCATAAAATCACTACTGCAAGCCAGATGCGAGGATGGGACTATTGTTGCACCATCAGATGATTATTACCTAGGTAAGCACTATTGAATAAAGTATTCTTTAATCCAATGTGAATAATGGGTGCATATTAAGAAATTTAGAAAACCCAAAAATATTTGCTATAAGATGTTATTCAATGCTATTTTATATAATATTTTTCTAAACTATTCTGGGTTCCATATTTTAATTATTAACGCAATATTCTGTTTATATGAGTACCTATATTTTGATTTTTCAACAATATGCGAGTATAGGTAGTCAAATTAATAACTTTTATTTTAAGTTGCAATACATTTGTGTTCTATTTTCATAATTATTATTCCCTTTATTATTTATTTTTAATCATTAACCTAATAATTATTAGGAACTTTTTCTTGTGTAATTTTTTGTTAAACATTTTTTTCAAATATTTATATTATGGCATATTTTGATGTTCATTGATGATTTATGAATATTTTTCTTAGTTTTAAGAAAATATAGAGAGACTAGTTGTGGGATTGTTTTAGAGCATATTAGCAACATATAGACTTTAGAAATTTTAGACTTGTTTTGAACATGATAATTTGGATCCTACTCATAGGCATGTACAGGAATTTGGTATCGGGTGTGTGAAGCCACTTTTCCTTAAATGGACTCAAAGTTTGTAGCTTAAGTCTTTGTGTACACAAAGTCCCAGAATGCATTAAGTCGTATAAAAAGCCATAAGCCACGGGTATGCCACGGAAGACCTGGCACATTCTGTGCTCACTCCTATGATCCTACTTCTAAGGTTATCCTTAGTTATGTTTTTCCCTTAGTTTTTCCAGTGATACTGAATCAAAAATTTATTTATTCATTGGGTTCACTCTAACTAAAATGTTAACTAATATTTCAGTTGAATGATCTCAGATCAAAATGGAGTTTTCGGAAAGTTTAAAAAAAGAACCTAAGTACTTATACATTTTGAAGAAATTTTTACATTTTATCCCTAGTTAGGCTTGAATTTCAATTAATTTGCATATTTTTTCTATAATGCTGGACAAATTCCTTTTGTTACCTTTTATGCTATTATTAAACTTTTTTGGCTCATTTTTTGAGGTTTTTGACGTTTAAGTGCATTTTCGAACATTTTTAGGGAGATGTTTATTTGTTAGGTAATTTTTAAACTTATTTTTAGTACCCAAAATTAAGAGAAAATAACATAAAGTAATCTGGTTTTTACATAAAACTATTCAAAAATGTATCTTGATTTCTGAAGAAATCCGTGGTCCATTTCAAGTTTTGGTAGGGTCCTCCATTTGAAAAAGTAAGTTGCATTGCACATGGGCACCAAAGGGTTAAATTGTTGACATTTTCTCAAAATGTTTAGTTTAGTACTCTCAAAAACCCTATTTAAATTTGAATCATCCAATTGACATTTTTTTGTGATTGCTCTTAGCATGAATACTTGTATTATATTAGTTATAACAGCATTAACAAAAATATATTGAATAATATAATATAGGTATTTATTTGTTTCAAGTATATGTTGTTTAATTGTTAAACTGTTTTCAATTACCTTTATGAAAATTTAAAATATGTAACGTTTCTATTTTAAGTAGGTACTTCTGAAATAACTTTTGACCTTTGATAATAACCTGTTTAAAATTTGTACTACTGATTAGTTGAATAAAAGTTAGTTAGCAATTTATTTTTAACAATTCTAAATCTTCAAGAAATGTTTTTATTTTTTGAAATATTAAAATAAATTTTGTTAGTGAAAATGTCAATCAGTAAATCTATAGATTGGAAATCAAACACAGATTCTACTAACTATTTTCTACATTAATACCTACTTGTGTTAATGTATATATATATTTTTTAAACATAGTATACAGATATTAACTTATCATCTCCCACACTATTGTATAGATTATTATGATCATATGAATAAATACAGCTTCATTACAGAAAACTTCTTCTTAACTGATCACATATTTTATCATACAACTTATCAAGAATGACCTCTTCATTGTTAATAATGAGGTTAATAATTACCTATGATTATTTATTTTTATTAATTACCTAGCTTTTTTATCGTATGTTTTACAAAATTAATTACTATTAACTTGATTTTATGTAAATCTTGTTGTTTAACACCCTAAGAATTTAATGGATATTCATCATCAGCCTTCACTTAATTTAAATCTAGAAAAAAAATCCCCTTTAGCAACTACTTGACAATATATGAAAATTATATACCTATACTCTATAGGCTATTACTACCTTTCAAGATATTCAGTTGATTATAAAAAAAAAGTTAGTTGAGTCCCTTCCAGACGTTTTTTAAACAGCCGTTGATTGTTAAATTACTATTTTTGTTTAGTTTTTTAGTCTCTAATTCTTTTAGATAGATGTTAGTCATTTCATTGATTTACCTATAGCTAAGTTAAGTTAGCACAGATCATAATTATATTTAAAAAACAACATATAATAACTAATAAAATGTAGACCATGATACCTACCAGATAATCATTTTTGTATTTTTTCAATTCTATATTTTATTGTTAATGTAGCAAACATTATTTTGCAAAACATGTAGCTAATGTAGCAAACATTATTTCCAGGGATTTTTTGTTTTTGTTTTGATAACCTAAGTAGTGCTAATTCATACCTCATTAGCCAATACTTGTACAGGGTGCGGCATAATGAACTCCCACATTTTTAAGGTGAATTTAAAAAAAACTACCCAAGATATAGAAAAAAACATTTTATTTTTAAAAACTTTATTATACAAGGTTATTTAAAATTATATCGTCCAAATGATTGCCTTGACAAATGACTCACATATGGAGCCGTTCTCAAAAGTTTTCCATCACTCTTGTCAACATATCGAATGGAATACAGAAGATTTCTTGACGGATAGCCTCCTTTAGTTCTTCAATGGTTCTATGTAGATTTTAAGTTTTGTACCTAATTCAAAATCATTTCCTGATCAGGGACACTTTCGTTTGGATTCAAATTGAACCAAGTGCAAAATACTCTCTGTCGCAGTCACATATGCAGTGTTTCTAAAAAATGCCTTGATAACGAAATCACGCTGTTCACCAAAACACAGCATTGTGACGACTAAAAACCTTATTTATAACCTAATTCAGCGAAATAAACCGCATTAGTCTAATCAGTTGGATTACGTGCTAATGAATAATGATTATTTGAAATATGGGAGTCCATAACACCGCACCCTGTATTAGTATTATTTCTTATTTCTATAAAATATTGATTAATATCTATTACCTATTATTTATTTTAATAGTGTAGTTTTGCAATTTATTGTTTATAGTACAGTGGTAACTGAACTGTCTTAGAAGAAGTTGTTAAAGTATTTTAGTGTAGTTAGTAAGCTAATAGATACCTTAAGTTATAATGACACATATTTAAATGTAATATCTAATAATTGGCCTGATTTTTATCTATTAATTTATATACCTACTTACAATATTTACATTCATTAATATCATGGATTAATGATTATTATATTTTAAAATAAAAAAAAATATATTAATAAATATATAGATAATATATACCTACATTTCATTGTGTGAGATGATTTTAAGTTCACGCTTCATATTGATTAGTTATAGAAGTATATAATTGTATCTTAAAATGAGTACATAGCATATTTAGTCGTTTAGAATCAGAGATTGTTTCAAATAATATATTTTTCAATGAGTACCTACTATGATTGATTTGTGTTATTGTGTACCATAACAAATGACACCAAGTAATAAATATAAATCAGTACAATATGTTTTTGATCAATCTTAATTATGTGTGGCAACTAATTAATAAAGCTCAAAGGTTATGATGTCTAGTCAATTTGTAAATTAGTATTGATTAAAATCCTCTTGGTTTAAGTGTTTGAATTATTGATACCTCCTTTTTTAATGTATATGTTATTTAGAGTAGAAAAAATGCTTTTATATTCAATTTTAAATGGTAGTTTATGGTAGCAAATTGGATCTAGTTGGTACTTTTGGTAAGTCAAAATTGAAAATTTCCAGTATGGTTATTTTCTATGCATGGTAAAATTTGAATAATATTTTGATTGTTTTTGATTTATTTATAGATATTTCAAATTTTCTATTTTTTATCTTAGTTATTAGTTTTTTCTTTAAATGTTGATAAAAAAAATGTTTGAACATTTAATACAAGCATCCTCGTAAATTATTCATATGTCAATATTAAAAATAATGTCACAATATTTTTTTTATAATTGTTTATAGTTCAAATTTTAAATACAATTATTCAAAATAATTTTAAAAACAACAATTAATAAAATATTGGAAAAATATATAAATCAAAACAATTAATTAAAATGACAAATCAAGATCATTCAAAATGATTAGTAAAATCTTATTTATATTAGGGTGGACTGAGGATTATTCATTAGGTATTAGATACTTCTATACTAAAAACTAAATTTGGCAGATACCTATTAAATATTTTATTCATTCTTGATATACATATATTTATTTTATTTTAACTACTTATTGAAATTACTATTTTCATATGTTAGCTATTGACTTTTTGCAATTTGCTTTTTAAATAATAATAAGTGTAACTGGGAAAAGTTATAGACTAACAAAAGGATTACTAAAATTGTTAGTTTTCATTTAAATACTAGGTAGGTTTACTAAATCATAAAAATTGAACAAAATTTTGAAAAAGTTACTTTCACAGTTACTGTAGATACGTGTAGGTTTTCAAAAAAAAGTAGCAAAGTTTTTTTCATTGTTTTCAAATTGTAGCAATTTTCAAACATTTAAACTTAGTAAATCAATATTTATAGAAATAAAAGTACAAAAAAAAAAATTTTTATGTGTAAAAGTAACTCAAATAAATGAAAATATTATTCTGGTTTATTCTGGATTTTCATTCAACTTTTTTTTTTAATTACATTTTAAATGTACACAACTTATGAGAAACCTTGTATTAAACTGGTTTTTTTAATGAGCAAAAAATTATTTGTCAATAATAATTGATAAAAAACCAAGTAGAAAAAAAAATTTGAGAAAATTTCTCATGCCTATAAATTTATAGCACTTAAAGAGTCAATATATATACATGTTTAGAAAATAATCTTATCAACATTTTGTGAATATTTTAACATAAACACAAAATCTATTATGAATTAAATATGATTCTCTAAGTCCCTTGACGATCGTTTTAAGTGTATTCTATTGTAGTTAAATATTTGGTCGATTTAGTTAACTGTCAATTGTTTTTCATCCTAGTAAACAATAGTATATTGATGGCTGCACAATTTGAATTGTATAATATAAATGAATAACTTAAAGAATTATTTGTATATTTATGTTTCAGGTAACCATTTATTAGTAATTGTGAACCCAAAAAGTGGTGTTGGAAAATCACGTGAAATATTTCAACGTAAAATAGTACCTATTTTAAATATGGCTGATGTTGACTACGATTTGCATATTACATGCATGCAAAATGATGCTAGGTAAATAGATTTGAAGTATTTATAAACAACTATTTACTCGGAACTTGTTATAAATCTATATGTACATTTGTCCTCCATTCAATTAAAATTAATCCAGGATTTCCTCCTTTGACATCATCTATTGTTTTGCATTTTTATCCTCACTGCATTAGCCCCAAATTAAAATCACTTTACTTATTGCATGAAGTTACATTTATCAGATGTTTCTGGTTGAATCATAATATTTGGATAGACTCACCTTTGCACTTACAACTGTATTTTACATGAAGATTGTATGTAAGACCTTAATTATTAGGGAATAAATCATTAATAGGTAATGTTAATTTTTTTTATTTCTATAATTTTACTACACAATTATTGTACCTACTGTATAACTATATATTATTTCTTGGCATTTGTTTATTATTTTTGTTTGTATATATTACATAATATACATACATACTTTATACATTTTGAGAATGTATACATAATTTGATAGTAGTAGTACCTATATTGTAATGCTAAATTTTTATTAAACCTATTTTGGAATAACATGTGAAGGTCATCACTATTGTAATCATACATATTTGCTTGGTTATTTGCATTTGTTAAAATATCATTGAGTTAGATAATTAGTGATAATGCAGTCTTTTTGGTTTCGTTAAATCCTATTCAAAAAAAACCAATTATTACAAAAAATAACTAATTTACACACTATACACTTGCACAGAATACCCATGGACATAATATTTTCTTTTCACGTTTTATTCTTATAGTTTTTAATCCTTGTTTAAAATGTATTTTTTGTATTGAATTTACAATAATGTATGTTTTTTTTTATGTGTATACAATTTATTTCTCTTGTGTTACTCAAAAACAAATAACTGTGGGTTTTTGAAATTATCATCAAATTATGATTTTCCATACATTTTTCAAAATATTTAGAATCTTTTTGAGCTATTTAAAGAATATTTTTTTGCAAATGTCAAATAGTTTGAAAACTTAATACAAAATTCCTTATAAGTTGCTTATTTACTCTCAAAAAAAATATCTAAAATAAATACATATTGTAGTCACAATATTTTTTTATAAGATAGAACTTTTTTTGAAAATCTCGAAAATGTAAAAATCATTTTGTAGCTAGAAATTCTTAAATATTTTTTATTTTTAAATCTAAGATTTGAAAATGTAATACAAGATTCCTCGATTAATTGTTCTACCTATAACATAAAAAAAGTTAACTGGAAAGTCACATTCACTTTTTATTATTCAAGTAAGGAATTTAAATTTTTACAACATTGGATTTTCACAATAATTTTTCCTCAATACATTGTTGAGAATTTGCTGTAATTCAAAAGTGAATAGCCCTAGATATTTCTGTTAATGTATATATGATAAATATATCTTTTTCTGTAATTGATAAAATGTTCAAAAGATTCTTGAGCAATTTATAGAAATTAAAATTTTTTTTTTCTATTAATATTAATAAAAACATTTAGTTCAAAATGTAGCCAATTTAAAAACTGTATCTTCAAAATTTAACACCAGGTTCCTCAGTTGTTATTCAAAATTTGTAAAATATTTAAGATACGGAGGCGGATTGTTTTTTATAAGGATTTGAAATTAAAATTTGACTTATAAAATTATACACATAAATTAATATAAGATGATATTTCTATTTTCCATATCTGGTAGAGTATATTATTTGTTTTAAACCATTATTATAATATTATTTTTCTGTGAATACTTTTGGTCGGTGAAAAATGTCTGAAGGTCTTACGATCAAACATAGTTGGTACTTATTAAAAAAGGCAATTTCTCAATTGTTATGAATTATGATAATTAATACAATCGACATATTTTCGATTATAACTGGAGCTTGGAAATCGATGCATATTAAAACAGTAAAAATATACATCCAAAACCGAACACATATAGTAATACAATACAAGTACAACCTACAGTAATATATGCTATGAGATATATAAAAATAATTATTATAAAAAATAAAAATATTTTACTTATTATTTCGTTGATTTTTGTTATATGCTTGCTTATAATTTATAAGATTCTTAATTATATTTTATCGTAATTCATTGTGCGCAACAATGAGTATTAGATACCATTGATTATTAATGTACGTATACCAGAATCAATGGTATTACGATATTTCCATGTCTGTACAATGTACATACATACTTTCTTATGCTTACTCGAATTTCAAATATATTTCTAGGTACAGCTGTTTATTTTTAGTCGGAATACTTTAAACCGACAATGATTTTGTATGATGTGGTTTTGTAGATTTAGGGAAATTTTATATTATACCTATTACTTAATAACATACTTTCCTACGATATTTGATATCAAATTGTTTAATTTAAATTTTCAATTGTAGGTAACTATTAGTATTATCACGAGGCGCTTAAGTTTTAAATGTATTAGTAAAATGTTATGTACTTGTAAGAATGTAAGATAAGATATCCCTGTTGATAATTTCGATTTATTACCTACAATTTAGCAATTATATATATGTGTGTCCTCCTCCGACCACCGTTGTCTTATATTATGTAGGTTACTAAACGCGCATTTATTGATATATATTGTAAAGTTTATCTTAATTTGACGTTTTTACGTAAGAAATCTGTATTATCGGTTTGTAAAAATGTATATTGTGTACGCGAGTTATACCGGAATACCGGATAAACACGTCCATTCACCGATGTGCGGAATAAACACGTTTTTGGTTTTCTATCTATCCTTAAGAATTCACATGATGACAGATAACGACGATTGGTGATGTCCTATCCCCGCAATAAATTATAGTGCATATATATATTAATATAATTCACTTTGCTATTTTGTTGGATCAAAATTATTAGCAACTTTGCGAGATTTAAAAAAATTGTAATTGTAAGTGTAATTGTTAATGCGTATACAAAAATGTTGTGACTTAGTATTTGTGATACTTTTGAATCGGTATATGAAGGATTTTTATTAAATTTTCAAGATTTTCGAGAAAAAAATTTTTTTTGGCATTTATAAAAAAAATATCCAATATGTTAAAATCTAAAAAATAAGCTCGATAAGATGAGTCAAAATTATATTATATGTATGGAAAATTTTAATAATCTCGCTTGTGATGCTTTCGTCTGTTATCAGGAACTTGATGAGAACGAGTAACATCTATAAATGGGGCCGTGGTGTGGTAGTACTTGGCGGTGATGGGCTAATGTTCGAAGTGATTAACGGCCTCATGGAACGGTCGGACTGGCAGAGGGCCTTCGAGTACCTGACTCTAGCTGTCATACCCGGTGGTTCCGGCAATGGGATGGCCAAGTCGATAAGTTTCGAGACCAAGTGAGCTCGAATTTTAATTTACTCAAACTGCAGCACATTGAATGCAACCAGTTAAACGTTTATAGCGAACCCTACAATCCGGATCCCATACTCATATCGGCGCTAAACATCGTCGGCGGTAACAGGTGTCCAATGGATCTCGTTAGAGTCGAGACTCTTACACAAGTCGTATACTCTTTTTTGTCGATCGGTTGGGGTTTTATTGCTGACATTGATATAGAGAGTGAGAGAATTAGGATGTTAGGTAGCCCCAGGTTTACTATATGGAGTATTGCCAGACTTATTGGTAAGGGCCGCCGATCTTACGCGCAAGTTAGCGCATTTGTCGGTGGTTGCTGTACGTAAACGTTGTGTTCGTGTATATAATATAGGTCTGAGGAGTTATCCCGCCCGGTTGTCGTATTCAAAAATCAACGATCTGGAAACCGAAACGAGAATGAACAATTACGCGAGAGGGACGTCAGGCGATTTTCAAGAGGTCGCCGACGATGAACCGGTGTCGATCGAATTTGGAATGGACCCGGTAATTTGAATATAATGTGATTACACGCTCATCCTTGTTGTTATTGGTTTTTGATAAATTATCTTTGTTATTTTCGCGTAGTTAGAGGGATTTGGTACACGCGAGCGGGTCGAGAGTTTTTCATCGATAATATCCAAGCGCACGGCGTTCATGTCTGTCAACGAAGCTCCAAGCTTCTCATCAATACCAGACGTGATCGAGGGATCCGAAGTTTGGGTGCGGGGACCTCTATCTAAACTACCTCCGCTTTCTGATCCAGTTCCGTCGGACTGGATAGTCATTGAAGGTAACAACTATGTTATTAATATAATTAAACGATTTAATTCTCTCTGTGAATATTGTATGCATGTACTTGAAATATTCCATAGCTCGTTTTTTATTTTAAAATCTAATTTTGACTAATAATTATTTCTATGTATCAGTGTACAAATATTATAGGTATCAATTGATTTTACTGTTGAGATCTCACTTTCACACTATATTCTAAGAATTCGTACAAATAAAACTTCTAAATAAAAATAAAAATAAAAAAAAAGCCAGAAAGAAAATGATCTATATTACAATGTTTTGATGGCAATGGTCAGAACGCATTGTACACGAACACTGACTTATACAGCTTACCTTTGTTTATTTTGTAGACGAGTTCGTAATGATACATGCTTCGTATCTATCTCACATAAGCGAAGACGTAATAATAGCACCCAAATCGAAATTGAACGACGGTGTAATTTGGCTGTTGGTTATTAAAAATGGAATATCCAGAACGACTTTTCTACAAGTGAGTGAATTATTATTAAATAATATATTTGAAAGTATTTTCAATAACAACCCGTGTTTAGTGGCTGTAACGTCGGCATTTACACTGCAGTGACGCCCTTATATTCATCGTAAAAAACAAAGTACTTTACTTACAAGTACAAATAAATATAAATAATATGTGATTTTTTAATGGCAAACACTTGGCCCTAAATCAACCGTTCTGTTTTAAAAAAAATTATAGTTTTATTTATTTTGCCATGTTAGTGAAGAAAATAAAAAATAAAATATAAAATATCTATTTTGTTCATATTCAACTAAATTCACTTACCTACCAGATCATCCTCAAAGTTTAAAATTGAAGAATTTTTACTACCACAAAAGGCAATAAAAGACAAACAAAAAAATAAATCATTGTAAAATCAATACACAACTCCATTCAAAATCTTTAAGTAATAGTAGAAGTGCTAAAAAAAAAAAATAGAAAGAAATGATTATGTGGCTTTCACTTTAATTATAAATGTATGCTTACATAATCTATCACTTGGGTTGAATGTGAACATTGTACATACATTCTATAAATTAAATGTTAAAATATGTTAAAACCCATTCGAAGTTTATTGTTTACAAACGTCAAAAAGGATATTGTAAAGTCTGAACCATATAGGGTTTTAAAAAATAATAGATACATTAGGAACTAAAAATTAACTTATATCTTAGGTACCTATTGTTGTAAAATGTAAAATAAATTAATGATTTTTTAAAATTTGTTTGGTTTTACACTTATACAGTGAACATTACATTTAATGAGTTGTACATTTGCAAGCTAAGCTATAGTAATTTTTCTATGGGATGGCTCTACTTAAAATTTCTTGCTAGACCAAAAATGGCCTATCTGTGCTTGATCTGTGGTATAAAATTTTGAAAATTATTGTTATTTTTTTCAGGCCTTTACAATCATTTTAGTATCTCACGTATTGAATAGATAAACTTAAAAACAATTTTTTCTTGGCTATTGAAGAATTTCTCCAAATACAACAGTATCTAGATGGTTGTCTCAGATATAATAATTATTTTTAATTATTTATTTCTTATTTTAGTGTTGGCTATTTGGATGGGAAAGTTAGGGGTGAATACATTTGTGTAACCCAAAACTCCAAAACACTATCTATCTAGCAAGTAACAATAGTATTATGTTTTCACTAACATTTTGGTGAAAAAAATATGTGAACACTAAATTTGTCGTGTTTTGCACGCTATAATATTATTAGGAAATAGTATGTGGACTATGTGATGAATGTATCATAATAAAACTAACTGCATTGTGAATGAAATGTACCTATTAAACACAATCATTAATTACATTTTGTTTAAATTAATCAATTAACAAGGTGGTAATTTTTTCATTTATTGTAGTTTTTGTTGGGCCTGTCGTCTGGAAACCACTTGGCCGTACCCAACGTAGAAATGATCCCTGTGCGAGCATTCCGGCTAGAACCACTATCACAAGGTAGTCACCTGGTTGTAGACGGTGAACTGCTGAAGCACAGTCCGGTACAAGCGGAAATCATGCCCGGTATCGCCAATGTGTAAGCACGGCAAAAGTTCTCCTGATGCCTCATCTCGAGCATTTACAGTCAAACACGACACAAGAGTGATGAATACATTATTTATGCTAATGTAGCTTATGTAATTTATTATTTGTTTTTATTTTTTAAATTCAGAGAAAGTTTATCAATATTGTTACCTCGCTCGTATATTATATAGAGTTGTTGTTTTGCCTCTTTAATTACTTGAGAGGCATATTTATATTTAATTTATTATCATTATTATTTAATATTATTAATATTTATTTTTAATTATTCATTCTATCGCTACCAGCGACGTTACCATAATAATAATATAATATTATGTTTTTTCTCTTTATAATATCCTCGTGTTATGGGACCATTTGTTTATTAAGTCAATAGGTTGTTAAATAATGAATTATAATTATTAAGGTCAAAAAAAAAAAATAATAATAATTAACATACAGTCATAAACACATATTACTGTCTCGGTAAATGAATAAATTTGTGATTTTCCTTTGCTCAATCTTCATTGTATCCAGGCTTTGAACTGAATATTTTACAGTACAAGCATGTCACACATCAACTAATATTATTATTTTTATATTGTAATAACTAATTTATACATAAAAATAAAAATATAGGATGGATATTTGGTGTTATGAACAAACACTGTATAGAATATGAAGACATTTTTTCTTAAAGACATGTTAAAGTGAGGGCCTTCTCATCCGTCCTTGATTGTGCCTAATCAAGAATAATAGAGTTATTCATTTTTACTCTACAATTAAAAGTCAATTACATATGTCTAACATTGTGATTTTACTTTTTGTATTACTATTAAGTTTAAAAATAATAATAATAAAGTTACCATGAATTTAATTTGCTGTTGTTCTTTGCAAAAATTGTTACACACAATTTGGTATTGAGGTTGAAGACTAATTAATAAAAGTAATTTCCATATTATCTATGTTAAGTTCAGTGTAGATTTAATTACTAACAAATACATCAAGAAGAAATGTATAACTTTTATAAACACATATATAGGTATAAATTCTGTGCACTTGACATTTAGTTTTAATGTTAAATAGATATGTAAACGGTGAAGTTAGTGTGTAAATTGTACTTCCAATAGGCGGGTTCACCACTGTCTCCAACTTTAAAGTCAATTTCAAACATAATTTTTTGAGGGAATATAACACATCTTTAATATAACACATCTTTAACAACATCTTGTCACAGTCATTTATTTACAAATTTGTAGCTTAAACATCATCCATTAGGTTGAATATAAGAATCATACGCAAACTTAGTATGATATACAAATAAACGTTAGGTAAAACAATAATTTTTTTTTTATCTTTATTTTTAAATGTTTCTACAAATTCAAATGTATACAAGTTAAAACAATTTAAAATAAATTAATAATCAAAAATAACATAAAAATTTAAACATAAAAAAAAAGTCACCACCATAAATTAATGATACAATATAAATGATAATCAAAATCCACAAAAAGTTACAAACATAATATTTTACATTTTTCTATGGTTATCAGTATTTATTCTTAAAATAATAAACTAACATTTGTGTTCCTTAAAATTACTAAGATATTGCCTGTTGTTACGATAAGAGAATCACTCTGTACATATTAATTTGATAAAAGCTTATAAAATGTCTATTAAAAATATTTGACCTGCAGCAGTTCACTAAAATATTACATCAGTTTATTCATCATGAGTACAACTACATAATTAAAAATTCAATCACTAAATATATTCGCATAACCGTATACATGGTTTGCAGATAATGAGTTTTAATCAATAAAATGTATAAGGCCTCTGGATGCCAGGTACAAAATAATTGTATGGTCTAGGTTACGACTACTTGAATATCAATTGTTTTTAAATAAATGACTTATTTTGTACGAAACAAATAAAAACTATACAGTGCGCGTCAACTTTTATTTTATTTTTAAATCCTTTAAGTCGTTCATTGCTATGCATAATTTTAAAATCGTTTTAAATAAAATATGCCTTATTAAAGAATAAAACAAAATAATTAATTTCATAAAATTCATAATATCTAGCATAAATATATTGATGGAAAACTAAAATATTAATTTGACAAATAGAAAAACATAAACATTGAGGTTAAAAATATATTGTATGAAATGTAGTCATTGTTAAAATGTATACCTATGTGCTTACTGATTTATTTTGGGTAACACTCAATTATTAGGCCAAATTAGGTTTGATTAAATCAGGAATTTTTTGAAAAGGTAAATATTTATTTGTAGGAGCATTACTAATTATAACCTTTTATACAAGCACGCTCAGTAAAAATTGAATTTTTTTTATAATAAGCTTGAATAAGCTTTATTTTTAAAGTTATTTTTACTGAAACTAACATTTTAAAATCAAAATTGACAAAAAGATAGCAATTTTAAATTTCATCAAAATTTTTTTTAGATGTATAAAAATATTAAAATTAAATTATATATATTTGTTCTTAACGTTTTTGAGTCATTTTTTTTTCAACAAACATTCTAAATTGTAACTACCTTCTTTATCAAAAACATTATCACTTCATTCAATGTAATCCAGCCCAGAAATTGAGTGTTCCTTAATAGGACGCCACACCTGCATATGTTGTCAATATCTTACAAACGTCAAACATAGCAAAAACTATTTTGAGCAAATTGAACCACTCGAGCTGTAGTCCAAGCTATCAAATTTACCAATTTCTAAGCTACCAAACTATTAAGAAGATAACATTAACTGTGCAACATAGTTTTTATTTTTTTGATATCACAAATACTAAAAAAGTTATTTAAGTTTGAAATAATGAATTTTTAAACAATAAGTACTTGTTCTTGTATTTGTGACATCGAAAAAATAAAAACGATGTTGCACAGTAAAAGTTCTTTTGTTAGTAGTGTGAAAATTCGGTAGCTTAGCTTGGACTACAGCTAGAGTGATTCTATTTTTCAGTTTTAGCTATATTTTACATTTGTAAAATGGAGATAACACATGGTATATAATATTATATGTGTACAAAAGACTACAGAGTTTTATTTAACAAGCTTGAACACCCCCCTTTTTTAAACCTTCAATAATGTATTTATTCAGATTCTTATTTTTGACATTTTTTAGTACTTACTACTTGGGGACTATATTAAGTACTTAGGTTTTTCATACCATTTAAGAAGAGTTCTAAGGTATGTATACATTATTAAGAACTATTTTTCTTAGTCCACAACATTTAATAATTCAGTACCTAACTAGTTTAAATTTGAATTATATTATATACTTGAAAAATATGAGCTAAAAATGTACAGGAAAAAAAAATGTTCGGTACAGGACACTTCTTAAATGGTTTACAAAATCAAAGCATTTAAAAATATGATCAAGTAAACTTAAAAATTCCAAAAGTCAAAATAATAATAAATGCATAATGAAATATTAGATTGAGCATTCATGGTGAATCCCTATACAGTATTCAACAACCTATACTCAATTCAGGTTAAAAAGGAACCAAGTTGTAAATGGAAAGTGAATAAAACCATTTTCAATAAAAACTTGTCACAACATGAAAATTATTTTTAATGAATACTTAAGCTTATTTAAAAAATTATTATTTAAACACTTATGAAGTCTGTAGGTTTCTTAACAGGACGCTATACCTGTATGTGTTGTATAGTCTTACAAATGTACAACAAAACATAATAGAACAGGGCTGTAAAATGTTATAACTAATGATGAAAATAAAAAAACAATATTTTTTTAAATTTAAGCCTTGTTTTGGGAACCCTATTTAATGTTAACTTTAATATTAAAGTGAATTATGGTACAGATCTATTTACAAACTTAAAGATAAGAATATTAACTGTTTGTAAGTTGGTTTTCTACAATATTTTGAATAAGCATTTTTATATTATAATATTTTATTCCTTAATCACTGTGTTGTACATTTATAAATCGGAGACTACACAGAGAGGTAGAGTCCTTTTAAAAACTAAAAATAATATAACATGTAACAATATAAAATTATGATCAAGTAATATTTTTTGTTGTTTTAAATAATATAATAATGATGATTTTAAAGTGTTATTAACTTATTACTTATTTAGTCTTGAAGTAGAGCAAAAAACTATTTAAATAAATCAAAGTTAAATATTTTTCTATTAGACTATTAATATTACTAATAATAAATAAAATTAATTTACTAAATATAACCTATCCAGTTCATATTGTCACTTAGCAAGGTTACAATTTAAAAAAAAAAACTGGTCCAAAAACAATATTGTATTTAAAAAAATTATCATGGTCTTACTATATCTTAGTCTGTGAAATTATGATATTTTTTTCAATATAGTTTTCAACCATTGTTTTTTTTTTAAATGTAACAGTTGCCAAGTACCGAGATGAACTGAATAAAGGTATAACTACTTATTTTTCTAACTTTCAGCAGATTTTTATTTCATAGTTTCAAAAATTATTCTCCCAAAAAATGAACATCCTTAGATTATAATTACTTATATCTACAATCAATGTATAGCTCAATAATAGAAGAGTTCAAATTATAATATTAACTTAAATTCACAAATCTAACTGAAAAAAGTTATAATTCCATAAGACAGTAACCAATAATATAAATATAAAATGTTATCGATATAAAAAACATATTTCGAATGATTTCAGGTTTATTTATTTAGTTTTAATGTTGATAAATTGTTTAAAAGGTCTTGAATTTCAGTACTAACCCTTTCTCCTGTATCTGATATTTGTAATCTAGTTTGAAAGGCGTTTAACAGTTCTGCTTCATCTGAGCTGTTTTTTTTGTCAAAATATGCTAGCAGCATTTCAATTACCTGTAATACTGTCTGTTTGACAGATGTGCAAACGTCACTTTTGCAATGAGTTAACAGGCGTAATTTTGATTGGGCCAAGTGCAGAGGACTTCGGCCTTGGGCATCACAGCTACTTACATCTGTTCCTAATAAAACAAAATATAGAAAAAAAATTAGATCATCCTCCAGGATTTTTAAACATTCATTTTTTTATATTTTGGTGAATTATAACTTGACCATTTGCCAAAAGTTGGTTTTTACTTTTCAGGGATAGTGACATTTTTTACATATAGTATATTACAATGACTGATGAGCATGTTACATTAACTTTTTTTTAAAGTAAGATACAACTTCATGCAAATTTTTACAAAACTGTTAAGTCATATTTATTAAAATTAAAGATCTAATGAATTTTGATATTGAAAACTTATTTGAATATTGAAATAAGTATAATATAGATCCTGCATACAAATGTTTCTATTGATTTATCTAAAAAAGCAAACTTAGTTGTTGAATATACAAAAATGTATAAAACATTTTTGAGTCAAATTTTGATGGTCGGGTATCTACATTTAAGGTTGTTAGTAGGATCTAAATAAAATTACAAAGAATACTAAGTTGTTTTCAAAATCCATACCTAAAATTTGAGCAATCATTATGTTGGAACTAAAATAGGTCTTTTTAGAAGGGAAAGCAGTCTGTTTGGTATCCCTTAAGTGATCTTTCAAAAAATGTCCTATTCTTCAGGTAGCAATTGACTAAATATCCATTTTTTTACCTCCTTTTAAAAGTAATGTTACTACATCCATGTGATGTGTACAAGCAGCCAAATGCAATGGATTGTTTCCCAAAGCATCTTTTATATTTGGATTGGCACCATACTTCAACAACAATCTAAATATCGAATATTCATATGAATTTTTAACAAATAACACCTATTTTGTAATACTGATACTAATGCAAGAACTAAATTTACCCCACAGCCTCTGCATATCCTTTGCTTGCGGCCAAATGTAAGGGCGTACGTTTTCTACTGTCCCAACAATTTGGATCAACACCGTTCTTGAGAAATTGCTCCAGTAGTTCAGTGTTATTCATGTTTGCAGCTCGACATAGTTTGTGACTGTCTACAACCATTGAAAAATCCAAAATGTTAACTATCTGTACTAATAATAACCAACACAGCACTGTACACTACCTCTAGACTGAAAAGCATTTGACCTCACGTAACCACGACATGCGTGGACACGGCACGGGCCAATATTGTTTCTGGTCTGAGTAGAACCATCCTTCTTCTCCATTTTCAACAGCATTTCTGTGTACTCTTGAATGGGTGTCAGACACTGGGTGAGAAACAAAAAACAACCAACAATTACTAATCACAAATGTATCAATAACATTGTGGGAGAGGGGTGAGGGAGTGATACTCACAGATTGGAATCTATCCAGTGTGCCGGGAAACGTGGGGTTGGCCAATTCAAACAGGCACTTGAGCTTACGGCCAGGAATCTCGTTGAGCATGGGCCGCGCGAACACGATCGGAGGTTCGGATATAGAGTTGAGGCACAGGGATAACGGAAAATCTTGGTTCTTCATCCTACGAACCGGCACTAGAGACATCTCAGCGGATGACACAAGCCTTTTGTTGAACTTTGGCTGTGCACAATCGTCGTTGTCCGTACTGCTCTCCACGCCGGAATCGTTGGACGTCATATCTTCGAGTTCACTGCCTGGATCACTTGTCCCAGCTCGCATCGCAGACAACCGAAGACATATTCCTGGACATGGATTTGACAGTTGTTATTTTAAAATTGCTACACTATTTAACACAATAATTGAAATAGTTGAACCGTACACAAAACTATAAAAGCGAAATGCGAATACCAAAACAAAATGTGTATGGTACTGAGTCTGACACTGTCTACATAGGCTGACAACTGCAGTACTGCACTGTTATTATTTATTATTGTTTTTATCCCGTTAATGCATTATCAGTCTCACAGTTTATCATCCGTTGACGTTCAGTATTTGTAAATACGACGCGACCTCAAGGTTCACAGCACTCACGCAGCTGATCGTATAATCTCTTCTTAACAATTACAGACTTTCGGTTGATATTAAATTTAAATATTTATTATTTAACGTAATATTCTGTAATATTACTCAAGTTATAAGTAGCATAATATACTACTTATAATTTATACTATACCCAGGGGGCCTATACCTACTTATCTGATATCTATGTTAACTGTAGTAAGTAATAACCAGTAAGCACGTAACTGATTGTTCGTTGTACATTTGATATTTGAATTTGCGAGTAAGTGAGTAGGTAACTAATTATTATGCATAATATCTTATATATAAAAATCTCGTGTCACAGTGTTTGCCCGGGATGAACTCCGAAACTACTGTATAAATGAATAAAGTTTATTATTCTCATATGTTTTTAGTAAATTGCCGCCAAAAAGTCTAATTTCAACAATGCGTATAGCAATGAGGCACGACGCAAACGTGTTGTAAGACATCGTGAATCGACTGATGAAATTATTGCAAGAAACAACGCAGCTCAGAGAATCAGGGCAGCACAGAGTCGTGCACAAGAATCTCGAGAGCAGAGTGATGAACGTCTGTGACAAAAAAAACTTTTAGAACAAGAACGGTGCGTGAACAGCATATACCTAGACACATTTAGAGCCCGAGAGCGAACGAGACAGCAAACCAACACCATATTAACATATTGATGTATTTTAAATCAATCGACACTACTGTCAATGAAAACGAAACAGTAAATTGTCCTACTGAATTTTTAAATTCTCTGGATATATCAGAAATGCCACCATACAATCTTCGATTGAAGATTGGTTCACCAGTTATTCTTTTGCGTAATTCGGGCAACTTTATGTTGTAAGCTCACGTGTGGGGAAGCCATCAAATCTATTTATATTAGCAAAGGACAGGTTAACCAAAAATATTGTGCACCATTTCTTAGTTAAATTAAAATTATTATTATAATTATATGTTGTTGTAATTCAAAATAATATAAGTAATTATTAAAAATAGTTTAAAATGTACATCAGCGGTTCCCAAACTTTTACGACCACGGCACCCTTAAAAAATTATTTGTGTTTCACGGAACCCTAATGTCTAATCCAACTCAACTACAATTTTTGTGAATTAAAAAAGGAAAATCAATTCCTTAAACTCTCAAGTCTAAATAATATTTTAATGATACTGTTAATGACTTTTCATTATTAAACTTAGTTTCAAAAAAAATTTTCAATCAAACATTTTTTAAACAACAAACATTAAATAAACATAATTTTCTCAATAAACTCATACATCTAACGGAACCCTAAGGTTCCGCGGAACACACTTTGGGAAACGCTGATGTACATCATTTATAATATTATATTTGTTTACGTTATCAATGAAGAACTTTGTAATTTACTCATTCATTGCAGACTATGTTTTATCCTTCATCCCGTGGGTTATTATTAGTGACATTATATGAATATTAATTTGACATACCTACTCAATAGTTTATTAATACGCTATGAGCTCTGAAACTACTAATAAACTACAAATAATGAAAAATATATTTTCTCATACATAATAGCAATAATACACGGCCTACGAAAATGCCAAAAAACAAACTTATACGGGGCAACACCATGTCGGGACAGCTAGTAGTATTATAAATAAATTATTATGCATAACATTGACCTGTTAGCATCATTAAACGACAATTGTTTTTTTATTTTTTATAAGGCAACATTTCTCAATCTGAGCCCTGAGGTGTTTCCCACTGCTGGTACACAGGGGCGGCGTCATTTCAGTTTTTTTTCTGGGTGTGCAAACTTTTAGGCGGGCCAATTTTGACATTTCACCAAGCCATTAAAAGAAAAATGTATTTATATGGTTTATTGATTATACCGTATTTGCCTTTTTTTTCAAATAACAGTGAAATGGCTTTAGCTGGTTGCTTTAATTGCTTATAAGCTTTTAATTCTTTGAATTGCTAGCTATTTATAAGTTGCATTAGTTTTTGAGTTTTAATTAGAATTATAAAAGGGAAAGAAAGAATATTTATATAGGTTTCCATAGGTTACTTACAATTATATAGGTTTGCATAGGTTACCTACATTTATATATAGTCAATAAACCAAAAATATACAAAAACTTGAAAAAAAAAATATTTTATTTATATTACCTTTATATGAAATCATAATGTAAAGTTAATTATGACGAAGCATTCGAGTATTAATGGCAGGCCAATTGTTAACATTGTATAAGTTAGTGGTGCCGTTGCCATAGGGTCATTATTTTTTAAAATAAGACTAAAAGATTTTAATTTTTGTACAAACGGCAAAACTTATTTAGTTTATGAAGCGGCTCCATCGGCAACCTTTTGGACCCACTGGTTATATCTATTAAATTATATTATGGAGATTAAGAGTGGATATGTTGTGCATTATGGTTTATAAATGTTCAACAAGAAATATAATTAACGGATTATGATATAATGATACACATGAATTCAATTGTTGTACACCGAATTTTAAAATTATCTTAATTTATTTAATACATACATATTACGAATAAACAATTATCGAATATAAATTTAGGTATGCTGATTAATTAATTGTCGAATAGCAGGTATCCAAGTGTTGCACTGACGTGTGTGGTCAACCATTAATGCCATTTGTAATCTATTTGCTTCATCATAATCATTGATTTTGATTGCTGTGAAAATGAAATATAATTTTAGAGTGTTATTAATCGATAATAAATGTTTACTTGGATATATTTTAACCTTTGACTAATGCAATAGTTTTTTGTTGTACTATATCTGTAAATTGACTATCTTTCCAACTGATTTCCAGTCTTGACAACCGTTTACTAATATCCGATTTTTTGGACTAAATTAAAATAAATTAAGATTGCATTAGGGATAGAAAGATGAACTAAGTTAATAGTTATTATACTTGGCAACTCACATCTGATAATGTTGACTTTTGGATTGAATCACTCAGAGACGTCATCACATATGATAAGCGTTCTTCCACAGGAATGTCACATAATACCAATGATGAAACTGCAGGGATTTTTGAAGTATTATTGGAGTTTTTATTGGAAACTTCATCGTTGTCTAATAGTATTTGATTGTTAATTGACTGCACGCTAGGAGCATTTGGAAAGACTCGTGCAGGTATTCTATCAAATATTTTAGGGCGATTTTCATGTTGAGCACTCACTGTGTCTTCAAATGAATATGAGGGTGGATCATTCCATCCAGGCGTGTAAGCTAAACAAATGTTCAGTATAAATAATAATATATACATAAGTTTTAGTTTTCTTTAGGTAGTTATTAATTTGTACAAATAAAAATACATTATCATACATATCAAGCTGAAAAACTAAATGAATAACAACTAGAGCACGGATTGACCATATATTATCATCAAATAAGCAAATATGTATAAAAAATAACCATACCAACATACCAAAGTATGTCTCTATATTACATGAAACAAATTAAGGACTTAGAATGTATTGTCTTAGATCACCAAAAAAACTTATGTAGGTAGGTACCTACTTTGTATTGAAATCTGAACCCTAATAATAACTATGACAATTTAAAACAATATGAACCATAAAAATACAAAAATTTCAATTCTATCTGAAAAATTATAGTTCAAAATATCTTTTGGAAGTTAATTTAACAATTTACTAGACAGATATAATATAAATATAATATTTCATTTATCTGTAGTATACAAGGTACATACTATCATTAAATATTTTACAAGTAAAATCAGAAAAAACTTACATTTATATTCTTCACTCATTTTACAAAAATAAAACTTGGATAAATAACACAAACGACTTCAACGATAATGTTTTTACAATTAAAATCAAATGTTCAAACACCTATATGAGTAGTCAACAATATAAGTGTTTATTGTTGGGAAAAATTATTATAGAGTTTCAAAAAATAATAAGTACCTACATACTAGATGTAACAGAACAGTAGGGGGGTCAATGTATAACAAATTTGAAATTCCAATAAGCAAAGGTTATCAAATCACAGAATATAAAAATAAACAAATAAATTGATACAATACAACTGCAAAAATTGTGCTAACAAGTACATATGACTGTTATGAGTTACAACATTAAAAGGATAAACTATTGAACGTTGAACTAAAAAGTTATATGCGAGAGGAACAAGAGCAGTGAGCAGAGAACAGTAGCAGACAGCAGTACTCACTAGTCAGTACTCAGTAGTCACTACTCAGTTGTAGCAAATACTATAGATTTGGTTGTAGGGACCACGACTACAGTCTGCTGATAGCACGATAATTTAATTTATCATGGCTGATAGTACGGTCACAGAATACGAGTAGATTAAATTTAATCTATTCTGTGGTACGGTCGCCGCTGCTGTGATTGTAGCACGATTTTAGATGTACACTGTAGTACAACAACTGTACAGGCTACTCAACGCAGCAATATTTTTGTCGCCCAGTGCATATACTAGTAAACATCTATATCTATAGTTGGTATAACCACTTAGGAACATTGGGGCCCAGGACTAATTTTGTGGTGAGGCCCCTCGACCTGAATTATAAATTCAATTTTCTTGCAATGTCTTTTTTTAATATTCAGTTTATTTTAAAGATTATAAATAAACTGTACCATAGGTCTATAAGTAATTATTTAATGTGAATGAATAAATAAAACAAATATGACCATATTACAGTAATATATGGGGACGCCTAATTATGTCGGGGCCTGGGGCTGCAACCCTCTTAACCCCAGGTACGTAGACTCTGGTTATTATCTATTATTTTTGTATATTTTAATTTATTTAATTATTATTTAATAGCCATTGATAATATACCTACGTATGTAAATTTATCACATAGGTATTTTTGTTTTTTTGTCGGAATAGCGAAACTATTCCGACAGTTACATTCTTGCAGTAGCTATTTGACAAAAATATTTTAATTCTAATTAGTCGTCGTTTTTAAAATGCATTGTTATTTAAAATACATTTACAAAATTAATAATGTGTTGAACAATGATTATTGTCTTTTATGGTTCTTAGGAAATTGCACTACCTACACGTTTTCTTCATACTTCTAAGACAAAAAAGCACTAATCGGTAGTTTATTTTTATTTTTTATTTAATTAGCTTTTAGTTGGTGTAACTATGATAGCTCAAAAAACAACTAAAATTTGCTTTGATTCGATCTCAAACGGTAATCTTTGCTTGATATTCGATGTTTTATTGAACATGGCTTTATAGACAGCATTCCTTCAGCCTTCTATGTGTGTGAAGTCCCCCCCCCTCCCAACGTTGTCCGATCAATTTGAAAATGTCGCTTTTTGACCAAATAATTTAATACTACTTTCCCTTTTCGCCTAAGAATGTTATAGTACTTTTTGATCACATTTTTATAATACACAATTTGGGAAACACTTACTTGAAGCCATTTAGCATTACCCATTTGTACCACGAGGAGGCGGCTTTTATTACTCTCCGAAAATGTATTTTAATTTTTTTCATTTAATGAATTTAAATGTACATTCAAATAATTCTTATAACATTTATAAGGTCGTTAAAAAAATTGTTTATAATATTGTATTTATAATTGTGTCAATAATGAAAGAGAATGGATTTGTGTTAAGAATACTTTAAGCTCAAAAAAAAAATTTAAATAAATCGTCAAAACATAATTATTAAATTTATAATTTATAGTAATTAAATGCCATCGATTTAATAATATCATACCGATTGATTGTTCCTGTTTTATATTGTTGTATTTTTTTCTCATTTTTTCACTGTCTATCTATATACTATTTTATGTTTGGTACAAGTTTGTAAATGAACACTGTTTAGTTTAATGTATAGAATGTAGACCTTAGTTTGAATTTTATTTATAACACTCAACCAGGCCCAGATCATTATACATAAACTGGACATAAATAATTTTAAGTAAGTGTTTCCCAATTGTGTATTTTAAAAATGTGATCAAAAAGTACTATAATATTCTTGGGCGAAAAGGGAAAGTAGTTTTAAAATATATTTGGGCAAAAAGTGACGTGGGCGAAAAGCAAAAGGTCATTTTTGGGCGAACGGGGTCTTGTCCAGTTTCTCGTACCATGTCCATCAAAATGCAGTTTGACAATAGGCATATGATGTCAACATATTATGTGTCATATGGATATGACATATGAGAACCTTTGGATCTTAACCACTGTACTATGTCCTCCTTTTTGAATGGTATGAAGTAGTAGTGCGTCTATCAGGATTATAGAGTTTTCTTTAGATTTGGCAAAACTTCTCAAAACCAGTCATAAAATGTGTCGCCTTTCATTTCATCGAGATAGTCTGCTGTATTTTTTTTACAGTAGACACAGTAGACCACCCTCGACAAAACTCTCTGTTGAGCCTATTATACCATAAATCGCTTGTCCTTTTCTGTTGGTTTTTTGACCCTGTAGGCTGTAGACAGTTTTTCGAAGAAAGTATATTGTTTGACTTTTTTTGTGTAACATCGTATGTAGTATGTCCATTATTTACTCTAAAACCATGCATTTTTTGCCTGATAGCGTTTTATCAAAGTCATGGATTTTGTCGTTGATTGTTAGACGAAATTTTTTTTTCATTGAGTGACTTTGTTATATTTCTGTAATATTTGACAGTTTTACAAATTTTGTAATATCCAATGCCGATTTCCTTGGATATTGATACAATTAAATCTTTATACTTTATATCAGGCTGTTGATGAATTTTTGATTTATACAGATTTATTATCATTAATTTATGTCGGATTCCAACAAATTGAATTAAATGAAAAATATATTTATAAAGAATATAGCTAAAAAATTAATGTACCAGAACATTTTATGATTGTTTTAAGGCGCTATATATCAAATAAAAAAATTCTGTTTATTACATTATATTTACATAATATGGAATTTATTTCCGAAGTCCATAGCGTTATAAATATATAACATAATAATAAATTATACATTATATATCATAATACATTTAATACTTAACGATTAAATATGATTAATTATTATTTATTAGGTAATTAATAACAGACAACAGTATTAAAAAGTTAAACTTAATATAACCGTGCAACACTATAATATTTAAATTAAAACGTCAATTGACGTATTTTTCCTCGTTTTTTTGAATTTGCATAAGTACCAATAAATAATTACATCAAAATTACAATTTTAAAAGTTTTTTCAATATGTAAAATAGCCATGTTAAAACATACACTCGTGGTTCTTACCATGGCTAAATAATAGTTATTAATGTATGTATTACATATATGTATGTAATTTATGTACCTTCATAATTATATCATGATAGTGAAAAATAAATAAATATAAAAAATAAATATATAAATTAATTAATATTATCTTAATTAATTATTAAGATAATATCTTACTAATTACAATAATTTATTGCACAAGTTTCCTCACCACCTTAGCACATTAAATGAAATTCGATATCATATCAAACTACTTAATGATGCATGATGAGGTACTGTACGTGGCGCGTTTTTTTTAACGTGGTTTCTCCGAGTATATAAACTTTAGACATATTCCACGTAGAGGAGAATGGGCGAACTGTCGGACATTTATAAGAAGGGAAGCAATCGATAATATTATCCTATTATATTGTGTATTTTAAGCTAATTATTGACTGATAATTGTTTTATAATAAAACTTTGATTTAATAAAATATAAGTATTATAAAAATAAGTATTCATCTTCTGACCGACATATCCCATTACCCTCTTTGCCAGTGTTTAATTCAAGACGTAAATATTATCTGCAGTCCGAAGAAACTGGAATATTAAGATTTATACTCCATACTTTATTTTTATTTATATTTTTGTCTACTGAATTCAACGCTGTATGCATATAACTGAGAATTTAATATATAATAATTAATAATGTAAGATATGTATACATGTATACGTAACCAAAATTAAAATGTCTTATATTTAATTTTAAAGCTATAATAATTGTAAATAAGTACAATATTATTAATAAAATTTCTAAAATAACATTGCTTAACTAAACTTACCCATAATTTAGTGTACTATTACCACTTTTATTTTAATATTCGTTTAATAATAAATCCCTAGTACATCCAACTACATTCTTGTTTGCCTTACTTGAATATAATAGCTAGAATGATGTATATAAATGCAAGGATGATTTGTTTTATCACATTGTTTGTATATCCTTCAAAAACTGTTCTCTGAAAATAAACTTTGGCAATTAGAATAAAAACATTTAAGGTTTAAACTAATTTTCATAAAACAAAACTAATAAAAAACAAATAGTGAACTAAAAATGAAAACAATTGACAGTTAAATAATAAAAAAATATAAAAAAAATAATAGAACTCATTCGTTTGAATTAAAATAACAGACTAACTGTCGTCTGTTGGTATAAAAATTAAACATTCTATTATTATATATGGTATTTTAGTTGTAGCCAACAAAGTTTTATTTTTTCACTACCTAGTCATTATATTACATATTATTATACTTTTAAGCCAACATAATATTATAATATTATGATCGTTGTTACCTAATAAATCTATATATATAAAAATGGAGCCAAAACTGAATAACAATTCGTCAACAATTGAGAACGGCTGGGCCGATTTGGCTCAATTTTTTTTTTAGTTGTTCGTATAATTGCCAGGAGAAGGTTTAAACAAAAAAACATTTTGGAAAAATCCTTTAAAAAAA